>NW_015177067.1:101940-122643 GCF_001447785.1 Gekko japonicus
CACAACATGCCCAACATGATGACATCACCTCCAGGTGACTTCATCGCCATGGGTATGTTGCGTGCGACAGGGCTCTTCGGGGGCGGGGCTCCCCCCACCGGCCAGCTGACCACCAGTGGATTGGGGCCCCCAAAAGTGGGGGGGTGGCAACCCTAACCTGAACCGATGTTTCTGAATGGACAAGAGACGGCTAGGCTAGCCAGTCTCTTGGCAGTCACAGTATCCTGTCTTTTGCACTCTAAGAGGCCTTAGGGAAGAGGTGGATTGGCAGGACCTTTGAGTCTGCAAAAAGTCGGCTCCGTTTGTCATAAAGGAGGTCGTCTTCCCTGATCTCCCCGGCCATCCCTTCTCCGTCTTCTCGCCCCTGGGCCTCCCCGTGCGAGCAGCAACGCTCAATGCCCACCCAGCACCCTCATGAACACGACACTCCCTGTCCTCTGGCAAACCAGGAGGGGGCTTCTGGAGCACGTGATCCGTGTGGTTTCACACGGCTGGCCGCCTCCATGGGCTCGGTGCTCCTGGCCCTGGGCTCGCCCCCGGGGTGGCGGAGGCCACAGATCTCTCTTCAAAAACAACCGGGCAGATGCCAGCAGAAGAGAGTTCTCAGCAAGCCAATAGCTAGTAGGGTTGCCATCTCTGGGTTGAGAAATTCCTGGGGATTTGAGGGTGGAGCTTGGGAGTAGGGTTGCCAACTTTGGGTTGGGAGATTCCTGGAGATTTGGGGGAGGCAAGGTTTGGAGAGGGGTGGGCACTCATTGGTATGTAATGTTCTAGGGCTGCCAGCTCCAATTTGGGATATTCCTGGAGATTTGGTGGGGGTGAAACCCGGGGAGGGTGGAGTTTGGGGAGGAGAGGGATTTCAGTGCAGAAGTATTCGAGACCCGAGTGTGCCGCATGATGGAGTGAGCTCCCGTCTCTTGTTCCAGCTCCTGCCAACCTAGCAGTTCGAAAGCAAGAAATTGCAAGTAGATAAATAGGTACCACTTCAGTGGGAAGGTAACAGCGTTCCGTGCGCCTTGGTGTTTAGTCATGCCGGTTACATGACCACAGAAACGTCTTCGGACAGCGCTGGCTCTTCGGCTTGGAAACGGAGATGAGCACCGCAACCCTAGAGTCGGACTCGACTGGCTTTTGAGCAAGGGAAACCTCTACCTTTACCTTTATAAAACCCACGGAGCCCACTTCCCAAAGTCGCCCTTTTCTCCAGGGGAACCGATCTCTGTCGTCTGGAGATCAGTTGTGATTCCGGGTGAGATCCAGGGCTTACCTGGAGGCTGGCGACCCTACCTGGGAGAGTGGGGTGGAGGGAGGGGGGGCACCATAATGCCACGCAGCCCACCTTCCAAAGCAGCCTTTTTTCCTGCAGGAGAAGTGCAACAAATGTTTTAAATGAACACATAAGAGATCGGTGTAGACTGGAGATCCATTTTAATTCCGGGGGATCTCCAGACCCCACCTGGAGATTGGCAACCCTGGTTGAAGAAGAAGCAATTGGCTTTATACCCCACCCTTCACTACCTGAAGGAAGAAGAAGAAGAAGAGAAGAGATTGGATTTACACCCCGCCCTTCACTACCCAAGGGAGTCTCAGAGCGGCTTACAAACTCCGTTCCCTTCCCCTCCCCACAACAGACACCCTGTGAGGTGGGTGGGGCTGAGAGAACTCTGGACAGAAACTGCTCTTTTTCAAGGAGAGCTGTGCCAGAGCTTGTGACTGACCCAAGGTCACATCAGCAGCTGCAAGTGGAGGAGTGGGGAATCAAACCCGGTCCTCCCAGATTAGAGTCCGCGCACTTAACCACGACACCAAACTGGCTCAGAGCAGCTTACAATCCCTTTCCCTTCCCTTCCCACCCCACAACAGAGGTCGGTGGGGCTGAGAGAGCTCTCTTGAGGACTGCTTCTGAGAGAACAGCACCGAGAGAACTTGTGACTGGCCCAAGGTCACACCGGCAGCTGCATGTGGAGGAGTGGGGGAATCAAACCCGGTCCTCCCAGATTAGAGTCCGCGCTCTTAACCACGACACCCAACTGGCTCCCCAAACCTTGTGCCCCGTTCTGCCTTAAGGGACTCTGGCTCTTGCAAAGGATTGCTATTACCCGATCTCTTTGTGTTCCTTCCGTGTCAGACTGTGCACCGGTGCAGCCTTGAGTTCGAGTGGCTGCCAGCTAAGGCAAGAAATCGGCCTCATGCTGCATTTGAGAATTTAGCTAATGTGTGTTACATAACCATGGGGGGGGGAGTTGCGCAACCGGTTGCATAAAGCACAGCTCGCGGCCCATCTGGGGAGCTTTGGCGCCATTACGTAAAACAATGAAAGGATTGAAAGAAGATCCCCGTCGGAGAGGAAAGAGAGGAGGAGGCAGACGCTCGAAGCGAGTCCTGCCCCACGACCCAGAAGAATCCTACAGAAAGGAGCTGACTGCTGTTTCCAGTTTGGTGTAGGGAGAGCCAGTGTGGTGTAGTGATTAGGAGCACGAATTCTGAACTGGGAGAACCGGGTTCGATTCCCCACTCCTCCACATGCAGCTGCCGGGGTGACCTTGGGTCAGTCACAAGTTCTCTCAGAGCTGTTCTCTCATGGCCGCCCTGAGCCTTCGGGATAGGGCGGGATATAAATGTGAAAATAAATAAATATAAATAAATAAATATATGGGCGGTCCTCGAAAGAGCTCTCTCAGTCCCACCTACCTCACAGGGTATCTGTTGTGGGGAGGGGAAGAACAGGGAGATTGTAAGCCACGCTGAGATTCCTTCAGGTACTAAAGGGCGGGGTATAAATCCTATATCTCTTCTTCTTCTCTTCCAGAGTTGGGGCGCCCAACAACCTGGGACACTACTTTACTCAGCGAGTGGTTAAAATCTGGAATTCGCAGCCTCTGAATCCGGGTGCCAGGAGGCAACATCAGGGGAAGGCCTTGGCCTAGAGATGCCGGACTCCAGGTGGGGCCTGGGGATCCCTTGGAATTACAGCTCATCTCCAGATGACAGAGATCCGTTCCCCTGCAGAAAATAGATGCTTTGGAGGGTGGACTCTATGGCTACCGAGGTCTTGTCTTCCCCAAGCTCCACTCCCAAACCTCCAGGGGGTTCCCAGCTTCTATCTGCCAACCCTACTTGGCCTGTGTGTCCTGTGGTTGTGTGAGAGGGGATGCTGGCCTGATCCAGCAGGGCTCTTCTTGTGATCTTATGAAGGCCTCGGCCTCTCTGCCCTGTTGTTGGCCCTCCTCCAGAGGAACTGGCTGGCCACTGTGTGAGAACAAGATGCTGGACTAGCTGGACCCTCACTGGTCTCATCCAGCAGGGCTCTTCTTATGGTCTTATGAAGGCCTCGACCTCCATGCCCTGAAGTTGGACTTCTATGTTGGAAAAATTTGCAAAAATACTTAAATATTCAGAAATTGCAACGGATCTTTGCTTCACTGGAGAGCAGGCATTTTCTTCAATGTAAAAATCTTTATTTCTAAAGGGAAGGGTTCACAGGAAATCTACAAAACAACACAGACACCTAAGGACTACGTCTTTACACTCTGACCACACAGTCTACAACAATGGAGATTCTTCTTCTTCTCAACCCCTAGAAGGAAATCACCTGAATACATTAATCAATTATTGTTAGCAGGGGTCATTTCGTAGAAAAAGAGCTAGGGGGACTCATTAGCATAACTCATTAGCATATGCCACACCCCCTGACATCACCGGAAGTGTGTCCTCCCCACAGCCGGCAGCGACCTCCAGCGGGCACCAGCAGGGAGCTCCAGGCCCCGCCCTCCCCTGTGTGAGACGGGATGCTGGACTAGTCTAGACCACTGGTCTGATCCAGCAGGGCTCTTCTCCTGTTCAACCTCTGTTTAGCCAATGCCAAGGAACTGTTTGTCAACCCGGTCTCTGGAGGTGGCACATGCAAATGAACCAATAATAAAGGAAGAGTCATCATTTGTCAGACTGGAGTCCCAGGAAAAGGAGTTCATGAAGGCAGTGCTCATTACGGGAGGGGATTGCCAGCTCTGGGTTGGAAAATACCTGGAGACTTTGGGGGTGGGTCCGGGAGATGGAGGGGTTTGGGGAGGGGAGGGGCCTCTGCATGGCACAATGCCACAGAGTCCACCCTTCAAAGCAGCCATTTTCTCCAGGGGATACATCAAACAAACAAACACTGTGATGTGAATGACAAAGACAGTTAGTAAATCTTTTCAAGGTAAATATCATATTACAATATAAATAAAGCTTTACAATATTACAAGGGAAAGCCCATCCTTCTCGTTACAATATAAATGTAACTTTGCAATATGACAAGGAAAAGTCCATCTTTCTCTTTTTTTTATAATCCCCCTAGGGGGAGTTTTTTATTTTTTTTTAAACAAGACTACAAACTGTAACTGAAAAGAGGGAAAGGGGAACTACATCTAGGGAAAAAGAAAAGATACCCACTAATAACCCAAGAATAAGAGATCAATACAACAGCTTATATCAATGTTAATCTAACATGCTGATAATACATTGAACATAGTCAATTATGCTAGGTTATATATCTTTTTCATCAATCTATCTGTTTAATGAAACCCCCTGAGCATCCCATAGTTTTTGTAAAATTTTCAGGCACAATTCAGAGTCCTTCAGCCTTTGTTTTGTTTTATCTTTTCTAAAACTCAATTTGTTTGGACTTTTGGGGGCAGCCGCCCCCTTTACAGAGAGAGAGCCCTCGTCAGAAGACATCGAGTCCAATTCACCATCAGATTTGCTTTCTTCTTCTTCCTTCTTGTCCTCAGCTGGTTCCCCCAGCTGTGCTCTCAAAACCTCACATGCTTTAAGAACAGAGTCAATCTTTTCTTTTTTATCGTGGAGTTTGAAAATGACGCATTCTGGAATTAACCATCTATATCCGATGCCATTTGTTTGTAGAAAAAGGGTTAATTCTTTGTATTTCTTTCTCTTCTGTCTTATATCAAATGGAATGTCTTTTAAAATCCTGATGTTGTTGTCCCCGATTTGCAAGGGTGTTCCCGTAGTTGCTTTCAAGATAGTGTCTCTCACATGTCTCTTCGAGAATCTTACTATTATTTCCCCTGGCAGATTATTCTTCTTAATATATGAGGAATAGGACCTGTAGACCACATCCATCTTGCTGTAAAGATATTCCGCTTTCCAATCTGTCATTGGGGCTATTGCTTCACTCAGCAGTTGCTTCAGATTCTCTCCTTTCAACTCTTCTGATAAGAGCTGTTCTTGAAAAAGAGCCGTTTCTGTCAGAGCTCTCTCAGCCCCACCTACGTCCTCACAGGGTGTCTGTTGTGGGGAGGGGAAGGGAAAGGGGTTTGTAAGCCTCTCTGAGACTCCCTTGGGTAGTGAAGGGCAGGGTATAAATCCAGTCTCCTCCTTCTCCTTCTCCTCCTCCTCTTCTTCTTCTTCTCATAGCCCTTAAGAGTCCACCACTCTTAACCACTACACCAAACTGGCTCTCTCCTGTGTCTAGTTTTTAGAAAGGTGTCCTTAAAACCCTCAAGCTGTTTCTTAACCTCTCCTAAACTTAAAGGACCAAATTACACATGACATTGGGGATGTGTGATTGGAATTTGCAAAGCGTTATGAGGAAGGCAGTTAGTAGAGATCAGGGACACGGGGCTTGGGAAGTAAGATTTTATTCCTCGCAATGTCATTTTCTTTATCAAAATGACAGTTTAGGGGGAAAGTACAGTCACAGTCTAGGTACTGTCTTTTTTTTCCCCTACCAAGGATGAAACGTCTATGACACTGTGAGAACATAAGAACATAAGAGACGCCAATGTTGGATCAGGCCAAAGGCCCATCCAGTCCAACACTCTGTCACACAGTGGCCAAAAATACCAGGTGCCATCAGGAGGTCCACCAGTGGGGCCAGGACATTAGAAGCCCTCCCACTGTTGCCCCCCCCCCAAGCACTAAGAAGACAGAGCATCTCTTGCCCCAGAGTCCCTACCTATGTTCTTATACCTTGTGGCTACTAGCCACTGATGGACCTCTGCTCCATATGCTTATCCAATTCCTTCATAACATAAGAACGTAAGAGAAGCCAATGTTGGATCAGGCCAGTGGCCCATCTAGTCCAACATTCTGTGTCACACAGTGGCCAAAGATACCAGGTGCCATCAGGAGGTCCAGCAGTGGGGCCAGGACACTAGAAGCCCTCCCACTGTTGCCCCCCCCAAGCACCAAGAATACAGAGCATCACTTGCCCCAGACTGAGAGTTGCTATACCTTGTGGCTACTAGCCACTGATGGACCTCTGCTCCATATGCTTATCCAATTCCCTCATAACATAAGAACGTAAGAGAAGCCAATGTTGGATCAAGCCAGTGGCCCATCTAGTCCAACACTCTGTGTCACACAGTGGCCAAAGATACCAGGTGCCATCAGGAGGTCCAGCAGTGGGGCCAGGACACTAGAAGCCCTCCCACTGTTGCTCCCCCCCAAGCACCAAGAATACAGAGCATCCCTTGCCCCAGACTGAGAGTTCCTATCTATACCTTGTGGCTGATAGCCACTGATGGACCTCTGCTCCATATGCTTATCCAATTCCCTCATTACATAAGAACATAAGAGACGCCAATGTTGGATCAGGCCAAAGGCCCATCCAGTCCAACACTCTGTGTCACACAGGGGCCAAAAAGACCAGGTGCCATCAGGAGGTCCACCACATGACATTGTGGTCCCCCCTCTCTCCAAATGCCACATTCCCTAGGCTTCACCCCCAAATTGCCAGGAATTTCCCAACCAGGAACTGGCAACCCTAGATGTTTCTCTTCGCCAAGTCCACCTTAAAGCTCTGCCTTCCTTAGAGTTTTCAAATGCAAACTAGGGAGAATCCCAGATTTGCATGCACAAAAGTGACCCGTGGAACTCCCTGACTCAGGATGTGCTCACGGGCTGATGGCAACCACTGACTCTACTTACAGTCCACGTCATACCCAGCTGGCACCCAGATCTCTATCAACTAGCGTCCGTGGAAAGAGCTTTGCCCTAGGCCCATGGGTGGATGAGTTTGCATAGCGCTCGCTTGTTGTTTTTAAATATGTGCCAAAGTGGATTGTTCACAGATTTATCCAATTAGGGGAAATCAGACTCGGGGAAAAGAACTTCAAGACTGACAAGCAAAAGAAATATAGTAGCTACTGTTCAGCCATCCTCTCCCTAAATTGTCAAAGCCTCCTTTGTTGAAATTACCTTGAAGGGAAAGGGAAACTCCCTCCCTCCTCCCCATAAGAATTTCTCCTGTAAATGCCTTTGGCAATCATTTTAAAACTTTTTTTTTTAAGGCGTGTACTCCTTAAAGCAGAGCGGGGTGCTGTAGTGGACTAATTACCGCACTGAGCAAGGGGGTTGGAGTAGGTGACCTCTAGGGTGCTTTCTAACTCTGTGTCAAGAAACAGGTCTCCTTTAGGAGAGTTTTTCTGCCTAAGTGTTAGCTTTCTTGACTATAGAAGTCATCACCCCCACCTGCCGGCTTGTTCTCAGAAGTGTTGCTTAGGCTGGCAGAAGTGATTAACTCGCAGCAGCTGTGAGCTGTCATCTTAAGTGGTTGACAGCTCGCAATTTAGAGATCTATCCCGGTAACAGCTTTCTGTTGGCTAAATGGCTTTTCTTTCTGCACTGAGACCTTCACCCCCACCAGAAAAAAATCCCCCCACAAGCCACAGAATCCTGGCTACGGGCCGGGCCTGGCCAGTCCCCTCCTAGATCCGCGCTACCACCGGCCAGGTTCTTGTTATGCGCTTGCATCAGAAAAATACTCCTTGCAGTGGCAGAGAGTGCCACACGTGGCAGAAGAGATCCTCAGGATCCAGCACAGAACGTCGGACTGCGTGGACTTTGTCACATCCTGCAGAATTCTTTGCAGCCTCACGAATCTACTCCCCGATCCCCTCTCCCTTCTCCTTTACTTCCCCCGCTCTCTGTGCTCAGTCTAGTGTTGCCAGTTCTGGGTTTATTGCATTTATTTATTTTATTGGATTTGTATCCCGCCCTCCCCACACAGGGGCTCAAGGCAGGTTCCATCAAATATAATATACAATAGTTAAAAACAGTTAAAATACATCAGATAAAATACAGTGTCATTTCCATATATCCAGTCTGAGCCTCAACAGATGTAACTGTCAGGTAGCCCTGTCATAGATCTGGAATGTGGAGGGGTGCACCTCCTCTTCGTTCTGTGTGCTATCTCATGCTTGACCTTCCTGTCTCCAGCTGCAATTAACTTGGCTGGGAAAGTCAATGGCTTTTGCGCTTTGCCCGTTTGCACGAACTATAATCTTTGGCTTGCACACATAGGGGGGATGTTCGATTTTACTATATGTCAGAGGCCCTTATACTGACAGCCATTCCTGACACAAGCTGTACACGTGTTCTTTAGTACTGGATCCACTAATAAACAGTTATCTTCTTCTGAAGCCCTGTGTGGTGTGACCTGACTAAGGAGCCTGAAAGTAACCTGTCACAAATGGGCTCCAGAGTTTTAATGATCTTTAACAGTGGCTGGTAAAACGGAACCTGATTTCCAAAATAACAGAGGCACAGCTCAGTAATTTCAGTGGAATGACCAGCCGCTGTTGAGGATCATTGAAATGCTTGGTTTATACCCGGGAGAGGCGTTCGGCTGTTATTCTTTCCACTGTGGGAGTCTTCTGTTGCGGTTACTTTCTGTTTGGAGGTCTATGGACACTATGCATGGAATTACAGAAGAGCCAACTGCTGGTTTTGAATATGTTCTTTGTTTAAACTATGTTTAGCTGTCATGAGCAATCTGTTGAATCAATGTCTGTATACTGTATTGGGTTGTGACCACTAACCCTTCTTTGTATTTCAGTGAATATAATATATAGTTTTGAACATAGCTGTGAATTGTAGATGGTCTTCCCTTGATGGGTGTCCCTTGAAAGAAGGGCAAGCTGTAACAGGCCTCTCGTGGCAACAAACCCCAAGGGTAGAGCAAGGTGAGACTGCCGCAGTGAAAAACCAAAACATAATTTCATGGCACCTTTCCTTTCGCGGCACCGTTTCTCCAGAGCGTAGCTCGCTTTTGTCGAAGGTGTGAATTGTTATCTTCTGTTCTGTTGGCAGGAAGGAAAACATCAAAACCTACACACAGTATATTCTTACTACACGCATGTTCAAGGAACAAAAGAACGAATGAAAGAAATCTCATAAGAACATAAGAGATGCCAATGTTGGATCAGGCCAAAGGCCCATCCAGTCCAACACTCTGTATCACACAGTGGCCAGAAATACCAGTGCCATCAGGAGGTCCACCAGTCGGGCCAGGACATTAGAAGCCATCCCACTGTTGACCCCCCCAAGCAACAAGATGACAGAGCATCACTTGCCCCAGAGTCCCTATCTATACCTTGTGGCTAATAGCCACTGATGGACCTCTGCTCCATATGCTTATCTAATTCCCTTTTGAAGCCGTCCATGCTTGTAGCCGCCACCACTTCCTGTGGCAGTGAATTCCAAGTGTTAATCACTCTTTGGGTGAAGAAGGACTTCCTCTTATCCGTTCTAACCCGACCGCTCAGCAATTTCATGGAGTGCCCACGAGTTCTTGTATTGTGAGAAAGGAAGAAAAGTACCTCTTTCTCTACCTGCTCTTTCCAATGCATAATCTTATAAACCTCAATCATGTCACCCCTCAGTCATCGTTTCTCCAAGCTAAAGAGCCCTAAGCACCTTAACCTTTCCTCATAGGGAAAGTGTTCCAACCCTTTTATCATTCAAGTTGCCCTTTTCTGCACTTTTTCCAAAGCTATAATATCCTTTTTAAGGTGTGGTGACCAGAATTGCACACAGTATTCCAGATGAGGTCACACCATTGATTTATATAGGGGCATTATGATATTGGCTGATCTGTTTACAATACCCTTCCTAATAATCCCCAGCATAGCATTGGCCTTCTTTATTGCAGTCACACACTGTCTCGACATTTTCAGTGAGTTATCTACTACAACTCCAAGATCTCTCTCTTGATCAGTCTCTGCCAGTTCAGACCCCATCAACGTGTATTTATATTTAGGATTTTTGGCTCCAATGTGCATCACCTTGCACTTGGCCACATTGAACCCCATTTGCCATGTTGACGCCCACTCGCCCATATTTGACAGATCCCTTTGGAGTGTCTCACAATCCTCACTGGTTTTCACCACCCTGAACAACTTCGTATCATCTGCAAATTTTGCCACTTCACTTCTTACTCCCAACTCCAAATCATTAATGATCAAGTTAAAAAGCCTTTATGGTGTTCTCACTGTTGCATGCGTGATGCCCCAAAGGCCATGAAATGAGTAAGATACGGGCTGTAACACTACTGTTAATGAAAAAAACCCTGAAATATATACAAGATAAGCCTGGCAGCTTTTCTCAACCGCCGCCAATGGAAACTACATTGTCCCCTGGAGCTCTACTGTGCTAATATAACTCCGCCAGTTTTTAATTAGCATAGAATTAGCCAGAAAAACTGGATAATCCACAATTACTGCTGTTAAAACTGGGTTTATCTTCACAGGGGCAGCCTAGATAAGTCTGTCACAGCAACAACAAACGGGAATATTGTGACACGTTAAAGACCAACACGTTTTTTATTCTAGCCCAAGCTATTGTCGTGTCCTTGAAACCATCTCCCACAGACTTAGTAAGGATCTGGGATTCTTCCATCATGACGAGTGTTAACCGGCTTAACAAACTCCTGATGGCCCCTGGGTTTTGGCCAATGTGTGACAGAGAACATTGGACTGGATGGGCCATTGGTCTGAACCAACATGGCTTCTCTTATGTTCTTATGTCCGGGGCAGTGATGCTCTGTCTTCTTGGTGCTTGGGGGGCATCAGTGGGAGGGCTTCTGGAGTTCTGGCCCTGCTGGTGGAACTCCTGATGGCACCTGGATTTTGGCCACTGTGTGACACAGAACGTTGGACTGGGTGGGCCACTGGCCATTTCCAACATGGCTTCCCTTATGTTCTTATGTTCTTAAATATAGGAAGACTGTGTTACCACCAATTATTCTTTTGGGGGATGGACTCAGTAGCATTCCTTTTGGTCATTTTAAAACATGTATTAACATATACATTAGCACATATAAACATATACATATAACATTATTATTAATCAAAGAGGCATAAAGTCAATAGCTAAACCGAGATTCTAATATCAGTAATCTAAGAAAGGCTTCTAATGTGAAAAATCCACATAAACTGGTTTTCCGTTTCTCAACCAAACAATTGTCAGACTTTTTGGATCTGTAATTTGGTACTCAAACCTGTAGCGTTCGGCCCATTTCTTGCTATTATTAATTTTGGAGTTGATACACAATCCAATATCAGGGTTTTATTTAAGAACATAAGAGACGCCAATGTTGGATCAGGCTAAAGGCCCATCCAGTCCAGCACTCTGTCACACAGTGGCCAAAAATACCAGGTGCCATCAGGAGGTCCACCAGTCGGGCCAGGACACTAGAAGCACTCCCACTGTTGACCCCTCCCAAGCACCAAGAAGGCAGAGCATCACTTGCCCCAGAGTCCCTATCTATACCTTTTGGCTAATAGCCACTGATGGACCTCTTCTCTATATGCTTATCTAATTCCCTTTTGAAGCCGTCCATGCTTGTAGCCGCCACCACTTCCTGTGGCAGTGAATTCCATGTGTTAATCACTCTTTGGGTGAAGAAGTACTTCCTTTTATCCGTTCTAACCCAACCGCTCAGCAATTTCATTGAGTGCTCACGAGTCCTTGTATTGTGAGAAAGGGAGAAATGTACCTCTTTCTCTGCCTGCTTTATCCCATGCACTAGCAGTAAAGCCCGTTGTGGAAATAAATACAACGAGATCTAGAAAGAGACTCTGGGGGAGTGCTCTGGCTTTGGGCAAATAGTGTCATTTTGCTGTGGTGACCTCAGCAAGGGTATAATGACAGAGTCCTCTGTTTTCTCCAGAGGAACTGATCTCTGCTCCCTGAAGAGCAGTTGTAATTTTGAGTGATCTGTAGCCCTCACCTGGAGATTGGCAACAATTGTTACCCAGAAACAAATGGCTGGTTTGGAGGGTGGAGTCTATGGCATTCTACCTGTCTGAGGTCCCACCCCTCCGCAAACCCCACCCTCTCCAGGCTCCACCCCTCAAATCCCCAGGAATTTGCCAGCCTGGAGTTGGCAACCCCATCTCCTTCCCAGCTAACCATCAACCTACCATTATCTGCCCCTTTGACTTCAGCTGACTTCCGCCCTCCCTTCTGCAGAGCAATTGTAATTTTGAGTGGTCTCCAGCCCTCACCTGGAGATTGGCAACAATGGTTCCCCATGAGGGACTGAGTGGTTTGGAGGGTGGAGTCTATGGCATTGTACCTGTCTGAGGTCCCACCCCTCCTCAAACCTCACCCTCTTCAGGCTCCATCCCTCAAATCTCCAGGAATTTCCCATCGGGAGTTGGCAACCCTATCAGGATTGGCCCCAATATGTTTTCTCCCAAAGGCCAAAGTAGGTGACAGGACCAAGCTTAGTTGCCTACCAACAGGCACTGAGGGGAAAGTAGGGTTGCCAGCTATAAGGAGGGAAATACCTGGAGTGTTGGGGGGTAGATTCTGTAGAGGGCAGCATTGGGGGGGCGCAACTGACATTCCAACTGCCTTGCGGGGAGGGGGGTGAGTTTGAGGTGTGGAATGCAGTGAAGTCCAATCAGCTTCCATATGCAAAAGACCTTGAAGGTTCCATATGCAACTGACATTCCAACTGCCTTGCGGGGAGGGGGGTGAGTTTGAGGTGTGGAATGCAGTGAAGTCCAATCAGCTTCCATATGCAAAAGACCTTGAAGGTTCCATATGCAACTGACATTCCAACTGCCTTGCGGGGAGGGGGGTGAGTTTGAGGTGTGGAATGCAGTGAAGTCCAATCAGCTTCCATATGCAAAAGACCTTGAAGGTTCCATATGCAACTGACATTCCAACTGCCTTGCGGGGAGGGGGGTGAGTTTGAGGTGTGGAATGCAGTGAAGTCCAATCAGCTTCCATATGCAAAAGACCTTGAAGGTTCCATATGCAACTGACATTCCAACTGCCTTGCGGGGAGGGGGGTGAGTTTGAGGTGTGGAATGCAGTGAAGTCCAATCAGCTTCCATATGCAAAAGACCTTGAAGGTTCCATATGCAACTGACATTCCAACTGCCTTGCGGGGAGGGGGGTGAGTTTGAGGTGTGGAATGGAGTGTAGTCCAATCAGCTTCCATATGCAAAAGACCTTGGAACGCTGGGCGGGACTGCACAAAGCAGCCAGTCAACCCAGCCAGTGTCTTCTGAGTGGCAGTTTTTCCGGCCTAACACTAAAGGGGCCAAATTTAGAATGTTCATATAGAATGTTCTTACTCAATTATATATAAGGAGAGATAGTCTTATAAACCTCAATCATGTCACCCCTCAGTCGTCGTTTCTCCAAGCAAGCAAATTTCTTGCAGATTGTACTGGGTCTGGCCAGTCACCACAGATACCCTTCACTGAGAGCTGGATACGCAGTCCAAAAGCAAGCCGAGAAACAGAGTCGAAGGTCAGAAAGCCGGGAAATCAGTCAGAGTTTTCAGGAGCAAGGAGCGGAGGCTGACAGCCGGGACTAGGTCTGAGAACGTACAGTTGCTTCCGTGCTGAGGCAGGTGAGCGTGGTTGCTTATGACCAACTCCTCCCTTCCCTGGGAGTCAGTCTACAAAGACTCACAGCCCCTCATGTTGCCTTTGCAACAGCTGAGGTCTGGCACGCCTCCTCTCTTGCACATTCAGACACTGGCGTGCCCTGCGTCTGGGACAATCAGGTGAGCGAGGTGGAGACTCTGTCCTCGGGGTGTCTCCAACGGGGGGTGCTGGGCCAGTCTCTGGATCAGTCTCTCCCTCTGACTGCACCTCAGGCTCTTCGCCTTGCTGCCCCTCCTGCACAGATAATGGGGCCTCTTCTCCCTCAGGTGCTGGCAAAGGTTCCTCTTCTGGGCTGACTTCAGAGGAGGCTGGGTTGCTCCGTGCCTCTTCCTCATCTGAGGAATACTCAACCTAAGCAGAGCCAGGACCAATGACAGTGATATAGGTTTATCCAATAAGCTTAAAGTCTGTCATACATTCAACTTCATTTATGAACTTTACCCTTCACTGCTTTATCACTAGGGATGACCCCCACATACAGCTAGAGCAGGAGTCCCCAACACGGTGCCCAGGCACCCACTGGCTCTTTTCCTGGTGCCTGCCAATTGTTTTTAGAAAGTGGGTGCGGCCAGGTGAGGTTCATGCCCGGCAGGGCTGTTGATTGGCCGCTGGAGATCGGATGGGCTGTGCAGATTCAAATAACATTGTTTCGGTGGCGGCTGCCAACACAGTGTTGGTTTTATTCTCTCTCTCTCAATCATCTTTCCCAGTCTGTGTTGTTTTTTTTAATCACTACTCCTTTCCCCAGCACTTGGGCTTCTACTGTGTGTGGCTCCACCTCACACGGCGGCCATTTTGTGGTCGGGTGTACCTCCAGCGGCGGCCATTTTGTGGTTGAGCCTATCTCCCTGAATCAGAGTTCCAAAGGTCCCCTCAGGCTCAAAAGGTTGGGAATCCCTGGGCTAAAGTTTACAGCACCTAAACCACCTTTCCAAAAATATATATTCTTGTTTTCTATACATTTTCCCCCTATTTATCCAGTTTGAAATAGTGGTTTTCCACTCACGTTCATACCTAAAGCTCCAGCTGAACCAGTTGTAAATGTTGTTTCTCATTCTTGCTTGGTAATTTCACAAATGTTTCCCCCTCTTTTTCATAGAGATGGGTTCTTCAGCTGGAACACCTTGTAATAAATACCTATATAATAGAGATAACAATCCTTTTATTCCTTTATTACCTGTGCTGAGGACACTGCACTGGCTGCCTATAGCGTACCAGATTCAGTTCAAAGTGCTGTTTTTAACCTTTAAAGCCCTATATGGTCAGGGGTCTGCCTACTTGAGGGACCGCCTTTCCCCATATGTGCCCCAGAGAGCACTGAGGTCAGGGTCGCAAAATCGCCTGACTCTCCCTCCAGACAAGTCCAGAGACTAACATCGAGCTTCGCTCCAAGAGACAATGGACTATGCGGATTCTAGCCCGCTCCAATCAGGGGGCTAGGTTCCCGGCCGAGAGCCTATGGGACTCTCGGCCACTGTAAATAACCTATAGGGAAGTAGGGGTGTGTTTTGGGTGGCGGCTTCTCGGGGGATATAAGCCGGCCTGCGAGCTGGCCAAAGTCGTCTTGTTCCCGATCGAATAAAGTACGCTTTGCTGAAATCACTCTCCGTCTGCGTACTTTTCACAGGGCCTTCTCAGTGGCGGCTCCACACTGGTGGAATGAGCTCCTGGAGGAAATCAGGGCCCTGCGGGACCTTTTACAGTTCCGCAGGGCCTGCAAGACGGAGCTCTTCCACCAGGCTTTCGATTAGGAGTCACCTCTGATGAATGTGCCCTGGAACATCTTCTGGCTTGAGACTTAGAACATCTTCTGGCCTGAGACCTCGCTGGATGCTACTCCTATCATTGGGTGTGATTTGGATCATCGCCATCATCTGTCGGTTTTTATCTGGAACTGTTGCTGTTTTAACCGATCTTGTATTTTTAACTGTTTTATCTCTGTATTGTTTACGTTATTTTAACCCTGTTAGCCGCCTTGAGCCAGCGTGTCCGGCAAGGCGGGATATAAATAGAAATAATAAAATAAAATAATCTAATCAGTCTTCCAACTCCGTAAGACTCCTTCCATAAGACTCAGTTGTCTTCCTTGTATTGACGTGATTTCTGAATTAAAGAATACTGAAAACACTTCACGTCGATATTTCATAAAGATGACGTCGTTAGACGATGGTCATTTTCCATCACATCAAGAGCTAGGGTTGACAGCAGTGTTCCCTCTAAGCTGAGTTAGTGTGAGCTAGCTCACAGTTTTTTAGTCTCTGGCTCACACGTTTTTGTCTTCGCTCAGGAAGGATGGCTTCAAAGCAAACTAATTTATACAGTAGCCAAATCACTTGCTCACAACTTTAATGCCAGCAGCTCACAAAGTAGAGTTTTTGCTCACAAGACTCCACAGCTTAGAGAGAGCATTGGTTGACAGATCCAGGTTGGGAAGTTCCTGGAGATTTTGGGGGCGGAGTCTGGGGAGGGCGGGGTTAGGGTTAGGGTCCTCAGTAGTGAATAATGCCATAGAGTTCATTGTCCAAAGTAGTCACTGGGCGATTCTGCATCGGCTTTTCTCTCCGTTGTTTTGCAAAACCCAGATTGGAACAGAAATTCCCCTCTGCATTGCATGCTGCTTTCACTTTCTTTGTTCATTGGCTTTTATGGTGCCTTCTGCATAGCTTTATGGCCGTTCAGAGGTGACTTTGCAGTGTGCTCATCCAGCCACACCCACCTTTTGCTTCTTATTCTGTTTACCTTGTTTGTTGTCAAAACCCAGGGCCCTTTTTTTGTAGCAGGAACTCCTTTGCGGGGGGGGGGGCAGTGTGATAGGTTTTCACTGGGGAATGATGTCATAGCATCGGCCATGCTGTTTTTCAGGGCTCTACCCCTAGAAATCTCTCACCTGCTTTTGCGGGGTGCTTTCCCACCGCTGGCCCCCTGGTTGGCAGGGGGAAATCCTGCCCCCAACTGGCCCAAAAGGTGATGTGATGAAATCAACCGGAGCTGCCACCATCACACCACCCACGTTGTCTAGTGATGCTCTAGTTCTTGGGCAAAAGTCTATGGTAAAATTGGCTACATACCATAGAGTTTTGCCCCCCAAACTAGAGCATTTCCCCCCACTGAAGTCAGTGATGCGATGATGTCAGCAGAAGATCCAAGAGAGGACGCAGGATCTCTCTGCCGGCTGTCAGATAGGGCCTGCCAACCCTGGGCTACTCTTATATGAATCTACAGGAAGTAATGTCATCATGCTTCAGCATTACTGCAACGCTCCGGTATTTAGGAAAAGACTCTATGGCAAAACCGGCTTCTACCATAAAGTTTTTGCCCAAATACCAGAGCGTCACCTGGACTTTGCCTGCCTGATGATGTCACTTCCTATGTGACGCCGGCGATGAGACCTGGGCCTTTCCCTTTCTCCTAGTAAGTCCCCACACCGGCCAACTGATTAGTCACTGGGGGGCAGAGCTTGGCGGCGGGGGACCACCAACCCCATTTCCAGTTTCAAAGTGAAACTGCAGCAGTCGTCTTGGATTACCCTAGGCAATCCAAAATGACTGCCGAGATTTTGTGAAGAAATCACACGCGGTCACAGCATTTTTAGAGTTAAAAAATAGAGTTTACTCCTCTCATCCTTTTCTTCTTAAATTAATGTTTTTCTGCAAAGGGGGGGGGGGGGGGTCATGTTCTCCAGCTTTTTGGCAAGTTGTCATTGTTGAGTCTGTTAACTGCACCGGTTTTTGTCTTCTATTGTCATTACATAATAGCGTAGTGAACATTACACTGCATCATACCATCGGTCCATCGAGGTCAGTATTGTCTACTCAGGCCGGCAGCTGCTCTCCAGGCGGAGGTCTTTCCCATCACCTACTAACTGACCCTGTCAACTGGAGATGCCGGGGACTGAACCTGGGACCTTCTGCATGCCAAGCAGAGGCTCTGCCACTGAGCCACGGCCCCTCCCGGAGATTATAAGAAAGTTCCAGCATTGGATCGGTGTTTGCTTATTCAAATATGCAGGTTACCACTTGAAGCTTCCATGCGCCAGCATGACCGAGCCGACCCGCCCTACCCTTAGCCAGGTGGTATTTCGAGCATGAAAAGTACGATTCCCCGGTGTCTAAAACCAGCCGTAGATGCCAAACGTTTGCCATTAATCCCTGAAGGCGAACCCCACCCTTCGCTGAGTTTGGGAGACCGCCCCAAGCCTCTCTGGAGAGGAAGCGAGGAAAGAATGAAGACATAAGCCTTTAAAAAAATAAGCACATATTAGATAGGTGTTAAGAAACTCTCGCGTCCGCATTCCTGTCTTGTAAATTCTGAACACCTGAGTAGACCACCGGGAGTCTTCACTGACAGCTTTCAAGAAGAGGCTGGACAAATATCTGTTAGAGATGCTCTAGGCTGGTCCTGCATTAGGCAGGGGGTTGGACTAGATGGTCGGTATGGCCCCTTCCAACTCTATGATTCTATGAGTCCAGCAAATGAATCTATAGCTTTTGTACAGACAGCCATTTGGTTCTTTGGAAAGGTAGCCACCTCTGTGGTGGGAACTACCTAGAGCCCTGAAAAACAGCATGGCCGATGCTATGACATCATTTCCCAGTGAAAACCTATCACACTGCCCTCCCCCCACAATACTGCCATGTTGACACCCACTCACCCATCATTGACGGATCCCTTTGGAGTGCCTCACAATCCTCACTGGTTTTCACCACCCTGAACAACTTTGTATCATCCGCAAATTTAGCCACTTCACTGCTTACTCCCAACTCCAAATCATTAATGAACAAGTTAAAAAGATACATCCAATCTCCAAGTACTGATCCCTGTGGTACCCCACTGCTTACCACACTCCACTGAGAAAATTGCCCATTTATACTCACTCTCTGTTTTCTATTAATTAGCCAGTTTTTGATCCATAAAAGGACTTGTCCTTTTATCCCATGATTTTTGAGCTTACTTAGGAGCCTTTGATGAGGAACTTTATCAAAAGCTTTCTGGAAGTCAAGGTAAACAACATCTATTGGGTCCCCCTTGTCCACATGTTTGTTTACCCCCTCAAAGAACAGTCCAACACCCTATCACACAGTGGCCAAAAATACCAGGTGCCATCAGGAGGTCCCGCAGTGGGGCCAGGGTTAGGGTCATTACCACCCAGTACTCTCTCCAACTCCTCCTAAGGGCACCAACCTGGGGAAGAGCTGCCCTGGAACTTCTCACCACTCGGGTGACTGAGGATTAAGCCTGCAACAGTCTTTCGGTGCCGGTTTTCTGCCACCTCCACCCCGATGCAATCAGATCAGTGAATCACGGCTCTTCCCCCACCCACATTTTTTTTATTCTTTGCCGGAGGGCATGCGCGCCCCACCCGATTTATGCAGAGATGTACAGCTCTAGCGCTTTAATTAAGGCCAGATTTAAACGCGGTCCTGGAGAGGCAAAAGCCACACTCCCATGGCACTTAACATAAGAACATAAGAGACGCCAATGTTGGATCAGGCCAAAGGCCCATCTAGTCCAACACTCTGTGTCACACAGTGGCCAGAAATACCAGGTGTCGTCAGGAGATCCACCAGTGGGGCCAGGACATTAGAAGCCCTCCCACTGTTGACCCCCCCCCAAGCACCAAGAAGACAGAGCATCTCTTGCCCCAGAGTCCCTATCTATACCTTGTGGTCAATAGCCACTGATGGACCTCTGCTCCATATGCCTATCTAATTCCCTTTTGAAGCTGTCCATGCTTGTAGCCTCCACCACCTCCTGTGGCAGTGAATTCCATGTGTGAATCACTCTTTGGGTGAAGAAGTACTTCCTTTTATCCATTCTAACCCGACCGCTCAGCAATTTCATTGAGTGCCCACGAGTTCTTGTATTGTGAGAAAGGGAGAAAAGTACTTCTTTTGTTTACCCCCTCAAAGTTGGCTACTACACTTGGCACTTGGACGGCCTCACGTTTAAACTGGCAGCATCAGCAGTGTGCCGGAGAAGGCTTTTGGCACACCAATGTCACCTTTTGATCAACCCTGACTGTATATGACTTTGAGTTGAATTTCTCCCCCGTCTGAGTCCTCCCTCCCTTTTATTAGGCAACTGGGCAAATTCGAATTGCTTCACCTCGTGCCTCCCCCAAACTCCCAGTTTCCTTCAATGCACTGGGTGAATGGACATTGCGATGGGATCAAGCCTAACATCTCATCTGCGTGTCCAAGGCCCTTCCCAAAATGATGCAGAAACGGGATGTGATGGAAACAGTTGTTTGGCTTGCAGAGGGCTTGCGAAGAGTTCTTTGAGCCTATAGCAGGGGTTCCCATCCTTTTTGAGGAGGAGGAGGAGGAGGAGAAGAAGAAGAAGAAGAAAAAGAAGAAGTGGAGGAGGAGGAGGAAGAGGAAGAGGAAGAAGAAGGAGGAGGAGGAGGAGAAGGAGGAGGAGATTGGATTTATACCCCGCCCTCAGGGCTATTTTTGGGCAGGAACACACAGGAATGGAGTTTCCACTGTCTTCAGAGTTGGCCATGCCCACTACAGCCAAAACATCTGCGCATGCGTGGCTACAGAGGGAAGGCCTGGGGAGCGACACACACACCCCGGCGACTCTGAAGCAGGCGACCAGGGGGGGCCCTGTGCATTCCCTGGCCTGTCCCTGGCCTGCACCCGGGCAAGCCAAGGGAAGGTAGTGCCCTCTCTTCAAGGAGGGCTTGCCCGGGCTCCCCGCAGCCGTGGGGCGCCCAGGTCCGAGGTCAAGCCGGGCAAACCAGGTAGCAAGGTTCAAGCAGGTTTAAATCACAGTCCAAAAGCAGGGTCAGACATACCAAAGTTTCAAGTCCATAAATCACAACGATACCAGAGGAGTCAGAGATGAACGCAGGGTCAACAAAGCCGAAGGTCAAAAGCCGAGGATCAAGCCGAGAAGAATTCCACAAGGTCTGGAGCAGAGATGCAAGGATTCAGGTCCTGAACAAACGACGTTGCCAGCACAAATGACTGCTGGCAACAGACTTGCATATATACAGTGCTAGCTAATC
>NW_015177067.1:123608-129904 GCF_001447785.1 Gekko japonicus
TGCCCCCCCCCCCCCAAGCACCAAGATGACAGAGCATCCCTTGCCCCAGAGTCCCTATCTATACCTTGTGGCTAATAGCCACTGATGGACCTCTGAGGGAGTTCCCGTTGCTGTAAAAGAAGGCAGTTTTGGAGGCACTACTTTCTGGGAGAGCCCGTTGATGAAGGGATCGATAACCCATTGAAAATAAGGGATCGAGAACCCATTGAAAATTTAGAGAATGGGTCGACTGCAGCTCATCACTGAATGTTTGCCTCAAGTCTTAAGGACTGGATCCACTTGCTTTATGGACCAGTTTGGAACCGAGAAGCCTTTTCTCCACTTTGGAACAGTGAAGTTCGCTCTGGCAATGTAAAGTTTCCTTTAAGTTCTTAACTTGTCTGTGTTCCAGTTGTCTTGACTAGCACATTTAAATAAGAACATTTAAATCACAAGACTTGCTTAAGAATTGGAATACTTTGAAGCTTTATTTGATGCTAAGTTACATATGGTTTACATTATTCATCAATTTCCTTAAATTGTTTCAAACCACATGGAGATTGGCAATCCTTCCTATGACCCGTGTAGCAGTCTTCAGAGTGGTGTTAGAGTGTGTCACCCTTTGGGGATTTCCTTCCACTTTAGGATTCCACTTTTTACCCAGTTGACAGTTCCGAACGGAAAACAAAAAGATACATTTCCCTTACTTTCAAAGCCTGATACGGGAATAGGCGTAAACACTTCCATCACCCACCCGCCGTACCCTGAATAGTTAAAGATTAATCCGGATTTAACCTTATAAATTGTTATGAGAAGACAAATTTCATGAGAAGCGGCTCCCAGAAGTTTTTATGACACACGGTGTTGATTCTGCACTCTAGAAATATGCTACATCTCTCTCTCTCTCCCTCTTTTTAAAATGCAGAACATTTTTTTTTAAATGCAAGGCATGCAGTTATTACAGGGACCGGCAAATTTAACAATAATACATATGCAACTACCTGTCTCAGTGGAGTACCTGATTGAACTGAACAGTCTTACGTAACTTGCACAGGGCAGACCTTTGGCAGGCCTTCAGAAAGCAATATTTTAAAGCCAGGAAGCAGACGATCGAAATGCCTTGTTGTGCAATCACATGATGAACATAGGGGTGCCAAGCTCCAGGCGAGGGCCTGGAGATTTCTCTTTACAATTTTTTTTAAAATTTAATATCTTTCCAAAGCACGATGCCACCCATATCAGAAAATGCTCATCGAAACACCTAGTTTGTTGGCAGCATGCAGAGAAACATGAAAGAGGCACTTGGATGCATCAACAAAGGCTCCAGCAGTGCAGTCGTCGTGACTATTTAAAATTGCTCATGATACCCAGGCTGATGAAACAAGGAGGCAGCTGGATGAAAAGATTTAATTAAACTTCACAAACACAGCGACAACCGAAACGTGGAGTTGCAAGGAGTGCAGGATGCGGTAAACTATCTTTGTCCTTTAAAATGTGGTTTCCAAGGAACAACGAAACAAAGATGGGTAAAAAAGATTTAACAAGGGGGCAAGGGGAGGATGAAGAAGAGAAGAAGAGATTGGATTTATACCCCACCCTTCACTCAGAGTCTCAGAGCGGCTTACAATCTCCTTTCCCTTCCCCTCCCCACAACAGACACCCGGTGAGGTAGGTGGGGATGAGAGAGCTCTTTCAAGGACTGTCAGAACTACGGCTTCCCCAAGGTCATCCAGCAGCTGCAAGTGGAGGAGTGGGGGAATTAAACCTGGGTCTCCCAGATTAGAGTCCGCGCATTTAACCACGACACCAAACTGGACCTTGAATGAAATTATGCTGGCATCCAGGGCTATTTTTGGGCAGGAACGCACAGGAACGGAGTTCCGGCTGGCTCACGAGTTGGCCACGCCCAGCAGGAACTCATTAGCATAATAGGCCACACCCAAAAGCAGGAACTCATTAGGATTGGCTACATTAGGGGTGTGTGGCCTAACATGCAAAGGAGTTCCTGCTGCAAAAAAAGGCCCTGGGTTTTGACAACAAACAAGGTAAACAGAATAAGAAGCAAAAGGTGGGTGTGGCTGGATAACCACACTTCTGGTAACATGGGGGTGCGGCCTAATATGCTAATGTGCTGTGCTGTCAGGGGTGTGGCCTAATAGGCTAATGAGTTTCTGCCAAAAAGAGCCCTGCTGCCATCTAAACGTGTTTACGAGTGATAGGGAAGATCTAGACTCAGTCAAAATCCACCCACCCGATTTGAGGGATCTATCATGACCCCGTCTTCTCAGTCAATTTGAAAGCCACAGACTCCGAAATGGAACCCAAAAGGTTTTGAAAACTTTTGAGGGCCCGGAGATCTGGAATTACAGCTGCTCATCAAACCTCAGAGATCAGTTCCCCTGGAGAAAATGGCTGCTTTGGAGGATGGACTCTCGGGCATTGCGCCCCGCTGAGGGGAACTCCGACAAGATAATGACTCAGCCCTACCCCACCTTCCTGAGTAGATATAAATTACCTGCCTACCATTTTTCTTCTCACCTTGACACAGAGAGTACTCCATCTTCCTGTGTTATACCTCTGAGGATGCCAGTCACAGCTGCTGGCGAAACGTCAGGTCCTACATTATTTATTATTTATTTTATTTATTTATTAGATTTTTATCCCGCCCTCCCGCCGAAGCGGCTCAGGGCGGCTTACAACAATTAAAAACCAGTAAGAATTAATACAATACATCTAAAAACAATCAATAAAACAGCCAATATAACTTATTAACAGTAGATTTCAATTTAAACATTACAGCTTGCGCATGGCGGCCGTCCGTATAAAGTGCTAGAGTGATTGATGCCAAGACCAGGGCCAGACAGCCCGGAAAATCTACAGCAACTAATGATATAAGATGTGTCAACCAATCTCCCCTCGATGCATCAGTGGAACCAAAGGGTATGGGAATATTTTTAACTGGGGTAGGCTGCAACTTTGTGGAACTTTCCCCTGACCTGAATGGCCCAAGCTGGCCTGATCCCATCAGATCTTGGAAGCTAAGCAGGGTTGGCCCTGCTTAGTATATGGATGGGAGACCACAAAGGGAGTCCAGGGTTGCTACGCAGAGGCAGAGAATGGCAAACCACCTCTATTCATTTGCCCTCATCTGGATGGCCCAGGCTAACCCAGTTTGGTCAGATCTAAGCAGGGTCGGCCCTGGTTAGTCCTTGGGTGGGAGACCGCCAAGGAAGTCCAGGGTTGCTATGCAGAGGCAGGCAAGGGCAAACCACCTCCGTTTGCCTCTTGCCTTGAAAACCCTACGGCACTTTCTACCACCAGCAATCTTTTCCAAATGTAATAATGTCATAATTGGCGTCGTGGTGAAGTGCGCGGACTCTAATCTGGGAGAACCGGGTTGGATTCCCCACTCCTCCACTTGCACCTGCTGATGTGACCTTGGGTCAGTCACAAGCTCTGGCACAGCTGTCCTTGAAAAAGAGCAGTTTCTGTCAAGAGCTCTCTCAGCCCCACCCTCCTCGCAGGGTGTGTGTTGTGGGGAGGGGAAGGGAAAGGAGTTTGTAACTCCTCTTCTTCCTCTTCTTCCTCTTCTTCCTCTTCTTCTTCTTCTTCTTCTTCTTCTTCTTCTTCTTCTTCTTCTTCTTCTTCTTCTTCCTGGTGGCTAGATAGCCCAAGCAGAGAGTCCAGTTCGGAGGCTGAAGAGCCCAAGGGCAAACCGTTCTTTTCCTGCCCTTAAATTCCCAGAGGCACTTGGTTACCCTTCTCAGGGAACAGAATGCTGCCCCTGTCGCGCAGTGCGTGTGTTTGTGTGAAACAGCCCCTCGGACCTGTTCTGCACTCACAGCAGTCTTTCTCTCCACCAGAGGCTTCCAATGGTAAACCACACTTACTCAGCCCAGTGGTAACTATATACAGGAGTTTATTTACAATATATACAGCTCTCAGACAAAGTGCTTCACCAGACTCCATCCACCATCAAGGGGAAAAGTACAGTGGTAGATTTCTACATATATACATATGTCCAGCCAATCAGAACATTGCTGACTCACACTGACTTTGCCTCCGCTCTGCCCAGTCCAAACTGGCTGTATCTAGTTTATCACAGCTTTTAGCTGTCAAGTAGATCCTTGAGATCTAGGTGCTGAAACTTATACACCAACAGCCCCAGGGTGGCTTTCCTCCGATCCGACAATCGAGACGTGCTCCAGAACACCCTTGGAGTCTTAGAAATGCCCACTAACTAATGTCCCATTCGTTTACTATTGATCCTTAGCAGATTACATGCAACATACCTTTGGACAGAGTTGCGACAATGGATGGAAGATTTCTCCGCTATTGGTCCAGAACAGATAGGCTTTAGGGAAGGTTCATCGACTATGCACCATTCTTATACTCTTTCCTCCCAGTTTGGTGTCGTGGTTAGGAGCGCGGACTCTGATTTGGGAGAACCGGGTCTGATTCCCCACTCCTCCACATGCAGCTGCTGGTGTGACCTTGGGTCAGTCACAAGTTCTTTCGGAGCTGTTCTCTCGAGGGCGGTTCTTGGGAGAGCTCTCTCAGCCCCACCTACCTCACAGGGCGTCTGTTGTGGGGAGGGGAAGGGAATTGTAAGGCCCTCTGAGACTCCTTCGGGTAGGGAAGGGCGGGGTATAAATCCAATCTCTTCTTCTATGCCAATAAATATATCTTTGGAACATTCTGTCCAGGGCAGTGATGCCCTGTGTTCTTGGTGCTTGGGGTGGGGGCAACTGTGGGAGGGCTTCTGGAGTTCTGGCCCCACTGGTGGACTTCCTGACAACACACTGGGTCTTGGCCACTGGGTGACACAGTGTGTTGGACTGGATGGGCCATTGGCGTGATCCCACATGGCTTCTCTTATGTTCTCATGTCTGGGGCTGTGATGCTCTGTACTCTTGGTGCTTGGGGGGCAACAGTGGGAGGGCTTCTGAAGTTCTGGCCCCGCTGGTGGACCTCTGGATGGTACCTGGGTCTTGGCCACTGGGTGACACAGAGTCTGAGACTGGATAGGCCATTGGCCTGATCCAGCACAGATCAAGGAAACTGTACTGAGCTTTTATCAATTTACACATTGCTTTTGGGTCAGTTTCTTGCCCTTGTCTATGGATTAAACTGAAATGTTAAAATATCCCTGATAGACTGCTATTTCCTCATTAAAGTGTTATACTCTGCTTCCTCGGCAAGGGTTAGACATCCCGTTTCTGGAAGATATTCAGACCCTATCTTTGGTATGCGGACACTCCTCTACATGCAGCTGCTGGTGTGACCTTGGGTCAGTCACCGTTCTCGAGAGAGCTCTCTCAGCCCCACCTACCTCACAGGCAATGCTCCCTCTAAGCTGAGGACTCTTGTGAGCAAAAATTCTACTTTGTGAGCTACCGGCATGAAAGTTGCGAGGAAGTGATTTGGCTCTTGCCTAAATTAGTTTGCTCTGGAGCCATCCTTCCTGAGCGAAGACAGATATGTGTGAGCCAGAGGCTAAAAAACTGTGAGCTAGCTCACACTAAATCAGCTTAGAGGGAACACCGCTCACAGGGTGTCTGTTTTGGGGGAAAGAAGGGAAAGGAGATTGTAAGCCGCTCGGAGACTCCTTTGGGTAGTGAAGAGCGGGGTGTAAATCCAATCTCTTCTTTGGTGTGTAGTGGTATGACCAGGGGTCATTTCGTAGAAAAAGAGGTGCAGGAGCTCATTAGCATAACTTATTAGCATAACTTATTTGCATATGCCACACCCCTGACATCACCAGAAGTGTGTCAGAAGGCAACACCCACTTCCGGTCTTCCGCCATCCTCTGAAGTTTGCTCAACTTCATGTTTCTTGCATCTATGACACTGTCTAACCATCTCATCCTTTGCCGTCCCGTCTTCTTTGACCTTCAATCTTTCCCAGCATCAGGGTCTTCTCCAGTGAGTGCTCCCTTCTCATTGGGTGGCCAAAGTATTTGAGCTTCATTATCTGGCCTTCCAGGGAACAGTCAGGGTTGATTTCTTTTAGGATTGACTGATTTGATCTTCTTGCAGTCCAAGGGACTCTCAAGAGTCTTCTCCAGCACCATAGTTCAAAAGAATCTATTCTTCGGCGCTCGGCCTTCCTTATAGTCCAACTCTCGCAGCCATACATGACTACTGGGAATACCATTGCTTGGACCATGCGTATTTTTGTTGGCAGGGTGATGTATCTACTTTTTATCATGCTGTTTAGGTTCACCATCGCGTTCCTCCCAAGGAGCAGGCATCTTTTAATTTCAAGGCTGCTGTCACAGTCTGTGGTGATCTGGGATCCCAGGAACGTGAAGTCTG
>NW_015177067.1:130314-132717 GCF_001447785.1 Gekko japonicus
TATAAGGGATGATCATTTAAAACTATCTCGATGGGGACTTGTGGAGGTAGGATGATTTTGAAAATTATATAACAAATTGCATACATTAAATATGAAAGAGACCTTCTTCTGTATGACATCAAGACTGATTCTGGAAAAGCAACGAGGCAGATTGAATAAATGCAAGGGAAAAATTATTTTAAAACATTATATTGATGATGTAATCAAAATATGATTGGAAAGGCTAAGAGGATCTTATATAAGTTTAGTGACTTTTGAAGTTGTTTAAATAACATTTAAAAAGGTAAAGGTTCCCTTGCTCGAAAGCCAGTCGAATCCGACTCTAGGGTTGCGGCGCTCATCTCCGTTTCAAAGCCGAAGAGCCAGCGCTGTCTGAAGACGTTTCCGTGGTCATGTGGCCGGCATGACTAAACACCAACGCTGTTACCTTCCCTATTTATCTACTTGCAATTTCTTGCTTTCGAACTGCTAGGTTGGCAGGAGCTGGAACTAGAGACGGGAGCTCACTCCGTCATGCGGCACACTCGGGTCTCGAACTGCTGAACTACCGACCTTCCACAGCCTGCAGTTCAGCGTCTTAACCACTTGAGCCACCGCAGCTCCTCTGTAAATAACATTTAAATAGTACTAAAAGGTATATCTTTAAACTGTTGAACTGCAAGAATTAGATTAGACTAGACAGGTAGGAAACCAGATATATATACCAGATTTTCAATAGGTAAAAAGGTAAAGATTCCCTTGCTCAAAAGCCAGTCGAATCCGACTCTAGGGTTGCGGTGCTCATCTCCGTTTCAAAGCTGAAGAGCCAGCGCTGTATATAAGTATAAACTCTCTCGAAAGGTCGGTAGTTCAGCAGTTCAAGACCCAAGTGCTGCATGACGGAGTGAGTTCCTGCCTCTGATCCCTCCTCCTGCCAACCTAGCAGTTTGAAAGCAAGAAATTGCAAGTAGATAAATAGGTACCACTTCGGTGGGAAGGTAACAGCGTTCCATGCTAGTCTAGTCATGCCGGCCACATGACCATGGAAACGTCTTTGGACAGCGCTGACTCTTCGGCTTGGAAACGGAGATGAGCACTGCAACCTTAGAGTCGGACTCGACTGGCTTTCGAGGAAGGGACACCTTTACCTAGATTGAATGGTAGACAGGTAGGAAACCAGATATATATGTATGAGGTATTTTCAACTCTCTCATTTATGTGTGTTTGAAAATAATAAAAACTGTTTTTTATTCACCTGGGCATTGCTTGGGTGGAGAGCGGTCTTCAACGTTAGGGCGCATCCCACCCTCTTTCTGGCAAGCTAAAACGCTGTTCCCACAAGATGCATTTTCCTCTTCACCTATCCAGCTATGACAGCATTAAAGCTGTCAAAACAGAGTCCAAATTAAACAAGAGAGCCAAGCGATTAGACATGCCAGGACAGCCCTTGTCTGCTGCAAAACAAAAAAAGTTAAAAGACGGCGTTTGCCAGCCCTCTTGAAAGTCTGTTGAAAATAAAGGAGCGTATTTCTGGCTTCAGTTGATCTCCAAAGCTAATTTGCTTTTAAAAGATTTACCACAGGTTATGTCTCAAAGGCAAAGGTGTATCCAGATGTTTGGGGGAATGTTCTTTGGTCCTGAGCGTATTTATGGACTCATGTTGTGGTTTTGTCACGGGCTTATGGGTTTTGCCCACTGGGTGCAGAGAGAGGGCCTGTGGTAAAGAGGGGGATGACAAATTGTGTGCTGTGCCCAGACATGCACTGTATATCACACACACACACACAATTCCTAGCAGTGGAAGAGGCCAGTAACACAGCCCCAAGATTTCTTTTTTCTCCTGAAAGTTATATATCAGCCACTTATACAGGTATTGCCGGGGGATAGGTAAGAGCCAGTTTGGTGTCGTGGTTAGGAGCGCGGACTCTAATCTGGGAGAACCGGGTTTGATTCCCCTACGTCTCCACATGCAGCTGCTGGTGTGACTTTGGGTCAGTCACAGTTCTTGAGAGAGCTCTCTCAGCCCCATCTACCTCACAGGTGTCTGTTTTGGGGAGAAGAAGGGAAAGGTGATTGTAAGCCGCTACACTTCGGGTAGTGAAGAGCGGGGTATAAATCCAATATCCTCTTTGGTATCTGGATTCCTGACTTCCCGACCTCCTGCTTCGAAGGACGACTCTCTTGGACTCTTGAGCCCGGACTCTAATCTGGTTAGGAGCACGGACTCTAATCTGGGAGAACCGGGTTTGATTCCCCACTCCTCCACTTGCACCTGCTGGATGACCTTGGGCAAGCCGTAGTTCTGATAAGAGCTGTTCTTGAAAAAGAGCAGTTTCCGTCAGAGCTCTCTCAGCCCCACCTACCTCACAGGGTGTCTGTGGTGGGGAGGGGAAGGGAAAGGAGTTTGTAAGCCGCTCTGAGACT
>NW_015177067.1:133327-135221 GCF_001447785.1 Gekko japonicus
CAGCCACACCCACCTTTTGCTTCTTATTCTGTTTACCTTGTTTGTTGTCAAAACCCAGGGCCTTTTTTTGGAACAGGAACTCCTTTGCATGTTAGGCCACACACCCCTAATGTAGCCAATCCGAATGAGTTTCTGCTGTTGGGTGTGGCCTATTATGCTCTGACAGAAACTGCTCTTTTTCAAGGACAGCTCTTGTCAGAACTACGGCTTGTCCAAGGTCATCCAGCCAGGTGCAAGTGGAGGAGGAGTGGGGAATCTACCCCGGTTCTCCCAGATTAGAGTCCGCCCACTTAACCACTACACCAAACTGGCTGTCTGGCCTATAGTTACCTGCTATGGTGGAAGGAGAAGACGAAGGGGGGGGGGGAGTGGAGATTGGATTTATACCCTGCCCTTTGCTCGGAGTCCAGTTAAAAAGGACCAGGCAGGAGGTGGTGGTGGTGATGATGATAATAATGATAATGATAATAATATTATCACCTCCTGCCTGGTCCTTTTAACTGGAGATGACGGGGATTGAACCTGGGACCTTCTGTACGCCAAGCTTTCACACCTACACAGATGCTGTCCCTTGAGTTACAGTCTAGAGTTTCAATACTGGCCAAACCCCTAAGTAGCTGCCCCTCGCTACACGCATCCAATAGCTTTTGGGATGGGACGGACTTACAGGTAGGTGGATCACCAAAAGATCCACCTATAAAAGCGAAGGACCATGTGCTTGGTCGTTTGCTAGCCGCCTTCCCCTTCAACGTCCCCTGTCTGCTTTTACCCTCTAATGTCCAGCTTTCTATACCAAAATCCTTTGTCGACTTGATCTCTTGGTCTGCAGCCAAAGAGGTCCACACTCGCTGGCTGGTTCTAGCAGTGTGATTTAGAAACATCCCTAGGTTCTAATATTCTGACCCCTCACTTCTTCATTGCAACAGACAATGCTTCAGGACAGATAAGTATAAACCGTTACCTACCTACCTCCTTCCTGCCAACCTAGCAGTTCGAAAGCAAAAATTGCAAGTAGATAAATAGGTACCACTTCGGTGGGAAGGTAACAGCGTTCCGTGTGCCTTGGTGTTTAGTCATGCCGGCCACATGACCATGAACAGCGTTGGCTCTTCGGCTTTGAAACGGAGATGAGCACCGCAACCCTAGAGTCGGATTCGGCTGGCTTTCGAGCAAGGGAACCTTTACCTACCTCCCCAGAGCAGCACCCTTCAGATTATGGAAAGCTGTGTTTTGGTTTGATTAAAATTGGCATTCTTCCTGGGTTCAACAAATGAATGTCAAAGTAAATGTACAGAGAGTCACTTGTCTTTTACGGAGAGGGAGGAGAGACACACATCACACACGACCAATGTTCCCTCCAAGCTGAGTTAGTGTGAGCTAGCTCACACAATTCTGTCTTCGCTCAGGAAGGAGGGCTCCAGAGCAAACTGATTTATGCAGCAGCCCAGTCGCTCGCTCACAACTTTCATGCCAGGAGCTCACAGAGTAGAATTTTTGCTCACAAGACTCCACAGCTTAGAGGGAGCATTGCACACATGACCCCAGAATTGATCAGGCACCGGGTTCCCAGGTTGTCCTTGGCCACTGGTGGGCAGTGCTCCCTCTAAGTTGAGTTAGTGTGAGCCAGCTCACAGGTTTTTAGCCTCCGGCTCACTCATTTCTGTCTCCGCTCAGGAAGGAGGGCTCCAGAGCAAACTGATCTATGCAGTCGCCAAATTGCTTGCTCACACCTTTAAGGCCAGTCGTTCACAAGGTTGAATTTTTGCTCACAAGGACTCCACAACGTAGAGGGAGCATTGCTGGCAGGGGTGGGGGAGATAGGGTTGCCAGATCGAGGTTGGGAAATTCCTGGAGGTTTAGGGCGGAGCCTGGGGGGGACAGGGACCTCAGTGGG
>NW_015177067.1:135331-149803 GCF_001447785.1 Gekko japonicus
CACCTGCCTCACAAGGGTGTCTGTTGTGGGGAGGGGAAGGAGTTTGTGAGCCACTCTGAGACTCCTTTAGGTAGTGAAGAGCGGGGTATAAATCCAATCTCTTCTTTGGTGTAGTGGTTAAGTGCGCGGACTCTAATCTGGGAGAACTGGGTTTGATTCCCCACCCCTCCACTTGCACCTGCTGGATGACCTTGGGCAAGCCACAGTTCTGTCAGAGCAGTTTCTGTCAGAGCTCTCTCAGCCCCAACTACCTCACAGGGGTGCCTGTTGTGGGAGGGGAAGGGAAAGGAGTTTGTAAGCCACTCTGAGACTCCGAGTGAAGGGCGGGGTATAAATCCAATCTCCTCCTCTTCTTCTCCACTTCTGGGGCATAGGTAAGCCAGCCATTTGCCCTAGAGACCCCACCACCTCAGTTCTTGGGGCAGGCTTTGCTTTCTCCAAGGTGCATCCCCATCTTTACCCTGTCTTCTGTCATTACCACTTAAATGGTAGAAGCAGCAGCACCACAGTTTAGACCTTCCTGGCTCTCTGCACAGTTGTTTTATGGGCTTGCCGTTTCTAGCAACATTTTTTATCTGCTGCTGAGTTTTTACAAGCTTTTTTTTTAAAGTCTATTAAAATGGCACTGCTCAGATTTCCTACTTTTATCTGCTGCAAGTTTTTAACCGGCAGCTGCTGTTTTTAAAAAAAAATAATTTTACTGTATTGTTTTTACTGCTTATCTTTTGCACGGGTTGACATTTGTATCAATTTTCGGCAGGGCTTTTTTTGTAGAAAAAGCCCAGCAGGAACTCATTAGCATAATAGGCCACACCCAACAGCTGAAACTCATTAGCATATTAGGCCACACCCCCTAACTGCACCCCTCATTAGCATATTAGGCCACACCCCCATGTTACCAGAAGTGTGCTCATCCAGCCACACCCACCTTTTGCTTGTTATTCTGTTGACCTTGTCTGTTGTCAAAACCCAGGGCCTTTTTTTTGTAGCAGGAACTCCTTTGCATGTTAGGCCACACACCCCTAATGTAGCCAATCCGAATGAGTTCCTGCTGTTGGGTGTGGCCTATTATGCTAATGAGTTCCTGCTGGGCGTGGCCAACTTGGGAGCCAGCCGGAACTCCGTTCCTGTGCGTTCCTGCCCAAAGATAGCCCTGATTTTCGGTAAATCTTTTGTGAGCTTGGCTTTTAGGTATGTCCCACCTCTAGATTATTGAAATGATATAGTTAAAGTGCTGATGTTCTAAAGAAGCCTGATTGAAATGCTTAGACTTTGAGGGTCTGTGGCGGGTGTCCCCAAAGTGGGGCCTGCGGGCACCCCAGTTCCAGCGGATTCCTTTCCTGGTGCCCACCAAGTGTTTTTACAAAGTGGGTGATGCCAGGTGCGGCTTCTGCCCAGCAAGGCTCCTGATTGGCTGAGCAGATTTTTAAAATTTTTGCTTTGGCAGCAGCTGCCACCACAGTAAAAGGATCTTCACTGTGTGACTGGAGGTAAGCTGCAGCTGCCATTTTGTGGCTGTGCTCAACCACACTGTGTCAAAATCCCCAGAGGCTCAAAAAGAAGAAGAAGAGGAGATTGGATTTATACCCCGCCCTTCACTACCCAAAGGTGTCTCAGAGTGGCTTACAAACTCCTTTCCCTGAGGTAGGTGGGGCTGAGAGAGCTCTGAGATAACTACTTGTGAGAGAACAGCTCTGAAAGAACTTGTGACTGACCCAAGGTCACACCAGCAGCTGCATGTGCAAGTGGAGGAGTGGGGAATCAAACCCGATTCTCCCAGATTAGAGTCCACGCACTTAACCACTGCACCAAACCGGCTCTCTGACCTATAGTTACCTGCTATGGTGGAAGAAGAAGAAAAGGAGAAGATGAAGAGAAGGGGGGGTGGAAATTGGATTTATACCCCGCCCTTCACTCGGAGTCTCAGAGGAGCTTACAAACTCCTTTCCCCTCCCCTCCCACAACAGACACCCTGTGAGGTAGGTGGGGCTGAGAGAGCGCTCTCAAGAACTGCCCTTGAGAGAACAGCTCTGAGAGAACTTGTGACTGACTCAAGGTCACACCAGCAGCTGCATGTGGAGGAGGAGTGGGGAATCAAAACCGGTCCTCCCAGATTAGGGTCCACGCTCCTAAATATTACTCCAAACTGACAGGAGGAGACTGACAGGCAGGAGACTCAGTGGTCGAGCATCAGCTTGGCATGAAGGTCCCAGGTCTGATCTCCGACACGTCTGGTTAAAAGGGATCAGGTTGTGGGTGGTGTGAAACAGTGTTTCCCAACCTGTGGGTCATGAAGTCTCTGAAACTGGGCCACAGGCCAGCTCTCCCTAATGGTTTCCATTGCTGTCTTTTGTATTTTAGAAACCAAGATGTGACCCTGGAAAGAGTCCCTTCCATGTCATACATCAGTTGGTATCTTTTCTTCACTGCTTGTACGTTATGATGAAGTGAAACGTGTCCTGATGGTTACCAGAGAGCCAGTTTGGTGTCGTGGTTAAGTGCGCGGACTCTAATCTGGGAGAACTGGGTTTGAGTCCCCACTCCTCCACTTGCACCTGGCTGGATGACCTTGGGCAAGCCATAGTTCTGACAAGAGCTGTCCTTGAAAAAGAGCAGTTCCTGTCAAGAGCTCTCTCAGCCCCACCTGCCTCACAGGGTGTGTGCTGTGGGGAGGGGAAGGGAAAGGAGTTTGTAAGCCCCTCTGAGACTCCTTTGGGTAGTGAAGGGCGGGGTATAAATCCAATCTCCTCCTCCTCCTCCTCTTCTTCCTCTTCTTCTTCTTCTTCTAGACTGAATTTCTTAGAATCTTAGAGGAGATTAGAGACAGTGACAGAGGGTGGTCAAAGGCTGGAATGTAACCTAACCTCCACGTGCAAAGGCTGTGCATCTCGGAATGCCGCTTGTTTGGGGTTCACGCTGGTTGGTTGGTTGGTTTCTCCAAAAGGTCTGGTTAGCCACTGTAGACAATGGAGCACTGAACTAGATAAATCAAAATCAAAATAGAAATCGATTTATAACTATAAATCGATGGTACGTCCTCATTTGGAGTACTGTGTACAGTTCTGGTCACCACACCTCAAAAAGGATATTATAGCATTGGGAAAAGTGCAGAAAAGGGCAACTAGAATGATCAAAGGGTTAGAACACTTTCCCTATGAAGAAAGGTTAAAGTGCTTGGGGCTCTTTAGGGCTGAGGGGTGACATGATCGAGGTTTACAAGATTATGCATGGGATAGAGCAGGTAGAGATAGAGGTACTTTTCTCCCTTTCTCACAAGACAAGAACTCGTGGGCACTCCATGAAATTGCCGAGCAGTCGGGTTAAAACAGATCAAAGGAAGTCCTTTTTCACCCAAAGAGTGATTAACACATGGAGTTCACTGCCACAGGAGGTGGTGGCGGCTACAAGCATGGACGGCTTCAAGAGGGAATTAGATAAGCATATGGAGCCAGAGGTCCATCAGTGGCTATTAGCCACAAGGGATAGATAGGAGCTCTCGGTCTGGGGCAAGGGATGCTCTGTCTTCTTGGTGCTGGGGGGGGGCAACAGTGGGAGGGCTCCTCGTTTCCTGGCCCCAGTGCTGGACCTCCAGATGGCACCTGGTATTTTTGGCCTCTGTGTGACACAGAGTGTTGGACTAGATGGGCCGTTGGCCTGATCCAACATTGGCTCCTCTTATGTTTTTATAAGAGGGAATTGGATAAGCATATGGAGCGGAGGTCCATCAGTGGCTATTAGCCACAAGGTATAGATAGGGACTCTCGGGCTGGGGCAAGGGATGCTCTGTCTTCTTGGTGTTTGGGGGGAGGCAACAGTGGGAGGGGGCTTCTAGTGTCCTGGCCCCACTGCTGGACCTCCTGATGGCCCCTGGTATTTCTGGCCACTGTGTGACACAGAGTGTTGGACTGGATGGGCCATTGGCCTGATCCAACATTGGCTTCTCGTGTGTTCTTATGTTCTTATGTAGATGGGTGCCAAGGTGATCGTTTGCCTTGGGCACCCAAAAACTTGGGGTCACCATAGGATGGGTCACCATACCAAGTAAATCCAGACATGTGGGCCACCATCCCAAAAAGGCTGGGAACCGCTGATGTAAAAGACCTTAGCCTGAGACCTTGGAGAGACACTGGCAGTCAGAGGAGACGGTATCAACAATAGTGTCCAGATAATGTGAAATGATGGTACTTTAGTCTGCTCTGGTTAGACCTCACCCAGGGGTCATTTCCTGCAGGAGCGCACAGGAGCAAAGCTCTGGCAGTAAAGAGCCCAGGGGGCGGGCACATGCAACAAGCCCCACCCCCTGCTCCCAGCAGCCCTCAGTCAGAGCAAGAAGCAGCCAGGTAAGTTGCAGAGCCAAAACAGTTCATAACAGTCCAGTGGCACCTTTAAGACCAAGTTTTATTCAGGTACAAGCTCTCACTCCTCTGCGAGGACAGATCTGCACGTCCGTCCCCCCCATAGCTAGCAATCCAAAAGAGTCCAGTGGAGCCTGAGCGGTGGGTGTTGCCTTCTGACACACTTCCGGTGATGTCAGGGGGCGTGGCATATGCAAATAAGTTATGCTAATGAGCTATGCTAATGAGCTCCTGCACCTCTTTTTCTACGAAATGACCCCTGACATCACCGGAAGTATTGTGTTCAGTTTGGGGCACCACCATTTAAGAAGGATACAGACAAGCTGGAAGGTGTCCAGTGGAGGGCAGCAAAGACGGTGAGGGGTCTGGAGACCAAGTCCTAGGAGGAAAGGTTGAAGGAGCTGGGTAGGTTTAGCTTGGAGAGGAGACGACAGAGAGGTGATAGGATCACCATCTTCAAGTCCTTGAAGGGCTGTCATCTAGAGGACGGGGCGGAGTTGTTTTCTGTTGCCCCAGAAGGCCGGACCAGAACCAACAGGTTGAAATTAAATCAAGAGTTTTCGGCTAAACTTGAGGAAGAACTTCCTGACAGACAGAGCGGATCCTCAGTGGAACTGGCTTCCCGGGGAGGTGATGGGCTCTCCTTCTTGGGAGGTTTCCAAACAGAGGCTAGGTGGCCATCGGACAGCAGTGCGGATTCTGTGAATTCGGGCAGATCATGAGAGGGGAGGGCAGGAAGGGTTTGTCTCAGTGCTTAGTTCTCGTGGCCCTTTTTTACACACCCAGGGAAATGCCGGTAGCCACTTTGGGGTCAAGAAGCAATCCTGAAAGGGTTTTTGGTCATCTTCTGGGCGTGGAACAGCAGTCACTGTGGGTGGGTGGAGGAGGTATTTGTGAATCTTCTGCCTTGTGCAGGGGGTTGGACTAGATGACCCTGGAGGTCCCTTCCACCTCTATCATTCTATGATTGAGCAAAGGTCTAGCCTCAGTCCAGGGCAGCTTCCTGTGCAGGTAGGACCGACCTGTTAAATTTGTATTGCAGCAGCAGCCCAAGAGAAAAGTGGTTTAACTCACCTAGTGCGTTTGAAATAGAGGCAGGATTCATACCTGGGACTTTCCAGTTCCCAGCTCAAGCGGCTGGTCGCCTTGAGGGGCGAGTTACCCAACTGGCTGCCCATTTCGCGCAGTGCAGTTTATAACCTGTGGCAAACTGTCCACGATCCAAATGCCTGAGCACGTTTCCCTCGTTCTCGGAAAACCCAGAGCTCGTACGTGAGGTCTCCTCTCCTCCCACACGAAAGCCAATCCCCACTCTGCTTCATAAAAGCAGCTCAAAGACCAAGTTTTATAAGGATGAATAAAGTTATATCTGGGAAGCTAAAAGAGCTTCGAGTTTTGCTGTTTGCACTGGCATGCAAATGTACAGAGAGTCACTTGTCTTTTACAGAGAGTGTGGAGAGAGACACATCACACACGACCAATGTTCCCTCTAAGCTGAGTTTAGTGTGAGCTAGCTCACAGTTTTTTAGCCTCCAGCTCACACATTTCTGTCTTCGCTCAGGAAGGAGGGCTCCAGAGCAAACTGATTTATGCAGCAGCCAAACCGCTCACTCACAACTTTCATGCCAGGAGCTCACAAAGTAGAATTTTTGCTCACAAGACTCCACAGCTTAGAGGGAGCATTGCACACATGACCCCAGAATTGATCAGGCACCGGGTTCCCAGGTCGTCCTTGGCCACTGGCGGGCAGTGCTCCCTCTAAGCTGAGTTAGTGTGAACCAGCTCACAGGTTTTTAGCCTCCGGCTCACTCATTTCTGTCTCCGCTCAGGAAGGAGGGCTCCAGAGCAAACTGATTTATGCAGCAGCCAAACCGCTCACTCACAACTTTAAGGCCAGTCACTCACAAGGTTGAATTTTTGCTCACAACATAGAGGGAGCATTGCTGGCAGGGGTGGGGGAGATAGGGTTGCCAGATCCAGGTTGGGAAATTCCTGGAGATTTGGGGGCGGAGCCTGGGGGGGACAGGGACCTCAGTGGGGTACGATGCCACAGTGTACCCCCTCGGAAGCATCCAGTTTCTCCAGGGGGACTGAGCTCTGTAGTCTTCAGATGGGCTGTGGTTCTCGGGGATCCCCAGGTCCCCCCTGGAAGTTGGCACTGCTAATCAGGCAAGGCAGAAGACAAAAAGCTGAACAAGATTTAGTGGGCACCAGCAATGGCTGAGTCATGATGGAACTGCTAATCAGGCAAGGCAGAAAACAAAAAGCTGAACAAGATTCAGTGGGCACCAGCAATGGCTGAGTCATGATGGAACTGCTAAAATCAGGCAAGGCAGAAAACAAAAAGCTGAACAAGATTCAGTGGGCACCAGCAATGGCTGAGTCATGATGGAACTGCTAAAATCAGGCAAGGCAGAAAACAAAAAGCTGAACAAGATTCAGTGGGCACCAGCAATGGCTGAGTCATGATGGAACTGCTAAAATCAGGCAAGGCAGAAAACAAAAAGCTGAACAAGATTCAGTGGGCACCAGCAATGGCTGAGTCATGATGGAACTGCTAAAATCAGGCAAGGCAGAAAACAAAAAGCTGAACAAGATTCAGTGGGCACCAGCAATGGCTGAGTCATGATGGAACTGCTAAAATCAGGCAAGGCAGAAAACAAAAAGCTGAACAAGATTCAGTGGGCACCAGCAATGGCTGAGTCATGATGGAACTGCTAAAATCAGGCAAGGCAGAAAACAAAAAGCTGAACAAGATTCAGTGGGCACCAGCAATGGCTGAGTCATGATGGAACTGCTAAAATCAGGCAAGGCAGAAAACAAAAAGCTGAACAAGATTCAGTGGGCACCAGCAATGGCTGAGTCATGATGGAACTGCTAAAATCAGGCAAGGCAGAAAACAAAAAGCTCCCAAAGTAGAATTTTTGCTCACAAGACTCCACAGGTTAGAGGGAGCACTGCCTGCAAGGTCCCTTCCAACTCTCACATTCTATGATTCTATGATTCACTCTGACTGGGTATGTTTCTTGTGCCGGATTCTAGGGACAGGGCATGGACCTTGCCAATGCGTCATTCACCTAGCTGTCTAACGAACAGCTGGAAGGGATTCCAGTGGTCGTCTAGTCCAAACCCTTGCACAACGCAGGTCTTCCTCGGCTACTTCCCCCACCACCACACACACACACACACACACACATACACCGTGACCCCTGTTCTATGCCCAGAGGAAGGCAAAAAATCTCCAGGATCCCTGGACCAGGCTGGCCTGGAGGAAAACTCCTTCCTGACCCCAAAGCGGCCACCAGGATTACCCTGGGTACGTAAGAAGGGGCCCCGAGAGCCGAGCAGTAGCTCGCCCCTTCCTGCCCCTCTCACGATCTACCTAAATCCATAGTGAGTCGCAGAATGGGCATTGCTGTCCGATGGCTATCTAGCCTCCGCTTGGAAACCTCCCGAGGAAGCCTCTTCCATTGAGGAACCGCTCGAACTGTCAAGAAATTCTCCCTAATGTTTAGCCGAAGACTCTTTTGATTTAATTTCAACCTGTTGGTTCTGATCCGACCTTCTGGGGCAACAGAGACCAACTGTGCTCCACGCTCTAGATGACAGCCCTTCCAACACTTGAAGATGGTTATCGTATCACCTCTCAGTCGTCTCCTCTCCAGGCTAAACATATCCAGCTCCTTCAACCTTTCCTCACAGGACTTGGTCTCCAGACCCCTCACCATCTTCGTTGCCCTCCTCTGGACACGTTCCAGCTTGTCTACATCCTTCTGAAATGGTGGTGCCCCAAAACTGAACACAATACTCTATAGGTGAGGTCTAAGCAGAGCTGCGGTGGCTCAAGTGGTTAAGACGCTGAACTGCAGGCTGTGGAAGGTCGGCAGTTCAGCAGTTCGAGACCCAGGGTGCTGCATGACGGAGTGAGCTCCTGTCTCTAGTTCCAGCTCCTGCCAACCTAGCAGTTGGAAAGCAAGAAATTGCAAGTAGATAAATAGGTACCACTTCGGTGGGAAGGTAACAGCGTTCCGTGTGCCTTGGTGTTTAGTCATGCCGGCCACATGACCACGGAAACGTCTTCGGACAGCGGTGGCTCTTCGACTTTGAAACGGAGATGAGCACCGCAACCCTAGAGTCGGATTCGACTGGCTTTCGAGCAAGGGAACCTTTCCTATATTTACAGCCTCCTTAGAATACGAGTAGTCGGGAGGCGGGGGCAGGCTTTATTCAGCCACCTCTCTGAATATCCTCCAGGCTCCCCCAGTCGGGGTCAATTACCAGAGGTCAACGTGACTTCCAGGTGCATGCACAGTCACACATGCGCATGCGTGCGCACGTGAAAAAATACGCCTCCCCCCAAATCCCTTAAAGATGGCTGCTCTGGAGCCTAGTGCTGGAGACCCCAAAGTGGCTGGTCTTGGGGGAGCTGGACTTCAACCTCCATGCACCCTCCTCCTCGTCAGAGGTCTGGTCCCAAACGTGTGAAAAATAGCAAACCATGGATTTGCTTTTCTGCCGGGAATAACAGGCTGGTTGAGGCACGAGACAGAGGCCTCCCCCGGTGTCTTAGAGCTCCCCGGGACACGGAACTGGTCTCTACAGGGAAGGAGGGCTGCAAGAATGTCGCTGGCAAACCCCTCGGGTCAAGTCGGACAGACCACAGAGCTCGTTTGCGGGGCCTCGGAGGTGGTGGCAACGGCTGCAAGGAAACGTTTCTTCTCTGCCCAACGTGGCACCAGCCAAACCTTGTCCAGCTCAGGCATTTCACATCTCTTCAGTTTGGTGTAGTGGTTAAGTGCGTGGACTTTAATCTGGGAGAACCGGGTTTGATTCCCCACGCCGCCCTCCACATGCAGCTGCTGGTGTGACCTTGGGTCAGTCACAGTTCTCTCAGAGCTGTTATGGAAAGAGCAGTCCTCGGGAGAGCTCTCTCAGCCCCACCCACCTCACAGAGTGTCTGTTGTGGGGAGGGGAGGGGAAGGGAAAGGAGTTTGTCAGCCGCCCTAAGACACCTTTGGGTAGTGAAGGGCGGGGTATAAATCCAATCTCTTCTCTTCTTCTTCATTCTTAAACCTTTTTTCTCACACTAGGGGTCCCCAATGCGGTAAAACGGGCCCCAGCGACACCTTTCTTGATGCCCACCAAGTGTTTTTAGGAAGTGGGAAGGGACAGTGCCCTGCAAGGATTCCAAGCGGCTGCGCAGGTTCCTGCTTTAAATGTCGAAGCTACTGTGAGAGTCACACTGAACCTCGCTCCCTGAAATGTTGTGGTTCGCTCCACCGACTGTGGCAGCCATTTTGTTCTCAGTCCAAAGGGCTCCTTAAGGCCACAAAGGCCAGGGACTCATAAGAACATAAGAGAAGCCAGTGTTGGATCAGGCCAAAGGGCCATCCAGTCCAACACTCTGTATCACACAGTGGCCAGAAACTCCAGTCTCACAAACCTCCAAAAGAGGTTTAGAACACTAGTAAAGGGCCAAAAGTGAAAAACAGCAATCTGTCTGTTCCATGAAGATAGGTCCAGACGGTCAGCCGTGTCGGTCTGAAGCAGCAGGACAGGATTTAGAGTCCAGCCGGGCACCTTTCAGATCAACAAAAGTGTATTCAAGGTATGAGCTTTCGTGTGCAAGGGACACTTTTTCAATGTATTTGAATTCTCTCCCCCGCCCCCAATCATCTTCCAATTTTTCCAATGTAGAAGAAGAAGAGGAGATTGGATTTATACCCCACCTTTCACTCGGAGTCTCAGAGCGGCTTACAAACTCCTTTTCCTTCCCCTCCCCACAACAGACACCCTGTGAGGGAGGTGGGGTTGAGAGAGCTCTTGACAGAAACTGCCCATTTTCAAGAACAGCTCTTATCAGAACTATGGTATTCCCCAAGGTCATCCAGCAGCTGCAAGTGGAGGAGTGGGGGATCAAACCCGATTCTCCCAGATTAGAGTCCGCACACTTAACCACGACACCAAACTGATTTATACCCTACCCTTCACTACCCAGAGGAGTCTCAGAGTGGCTTACAGACTCCTTTCCCTTCCCCTCCCCACAGCAGACACCCTGTGAGATAGGTGGGGCTGAGAGTAGGCATGTATTTGAAGAAGTGTGCCTTGCACATGAAAACTCATACCTTGAATGAACTTTTGATGGTCTTATAGGTGCCACTGGACTCCAAATTTGTTCTATCAACAGGTATAGACAATAAACTCTAATCTGGGAGAACCGGGTTTGATTCCCCACTCCTCCACTCGCAGCTGCTGGATGACCTTGGGGCAAGCCAGAGTTCTGTCAGAGCTGTTCTCTCAAGGACAGTTCTGGAAAGAGCTCTCTCAGCCCCACCTCCCTCACAGGGGTGTCCGTTGTGGGGAGGGGAAGGGAAAGGAGTTTGTAAGCCGCCCTGAGGCTCCTTTGGGTAGTGAAGGGCAGGGTATAAATCCAGTCTCTCCTTCTTCTCCTTCTTCGTGTAGTGGTTAGGTGCGCAGATCTGGGAGAACTCTGATCTGGGAGAACCGAGTTTGATTCCCCACTCCTCCACTTGCAGCTGCTGGATGACCTTGGGCAAGCCATAGCTCTGTCAGAGCTGTTCTCTCAAGAGCAGTCCTCGAAAGAGCTCTCTCAGCCCCACCTCCCTCACAGGGGTGTCCGTTGTGGGGAAGGGAAGGGAAAGGCGTTTGTAAGCCACCCTGAGACTCCTTCGGGTAGTGAAGGGCGGGGTATAAATCCAATCTCTTCTTCTAAACACATGTACTTTTGTCTATACCTATTGATGTTTTTAACTTTTGGCCCTTTACTCGTGTTCTAAACTTCCTTAGGAGGTTTTTGGTTGGTTGGTTGCAGTTTTTCTTCCCCTCTCTTCGTGGGTGGCTTCAGTCACACGCCATCTACTAATGGGGGGAAGGCTGTCGTAATAATAAGTGCTAGTTGTGCTAACCTCAAGCAAAATAAATGTCCAGGACATCTGACTACTTTTGGAGGCATCAGGCTTCCGTTAGAATTCCACTCAACGAAGGAGAAGCTCGCAAATTATTTCTTGGGCCTCAAGAGGCCAATGTTTTAATACATTTTTCTTCAGTAAAAAACGGTGTCTTTTTTTTTTAATCAGGAAAGTCAGGGGGTGAATGTACATGAGAAACAGGTTTACGAGAGGTTCCTGTGCAATAAAAATACCTTCCTTGTAAGAGAATTCTGAAGCGAAATGTTATGAGTCCGGGCACACCCTGAGCTACCGGGTGAGAGGCTCAGAATGTAACGGAGTCCCGGAAGGTTCTAGATGGACCATTTCTCTGATCGGGTCTCCACTGCTCTGACCAGTCCTTCTCCCAAGATCTCAAAGTCTTCTAAAATAGCTGCCACGTTGGGGACGGTCAGTGACTCTGTGTTGGGTGCCATCATTCTTCCTCTCATGATGGATGCCTGTGACGGAAAGCAACAGATATGAGAATAAGACTTTCAAATTAGCAACGTTCATGGATGGTGGGTAACTTTGAAAGGAAAGCTAGATAGTGAGACGCCATATTCAGCTACTTCTAGGGATTTACCCTTCAGGAGGGGTCGCAGCTCAGTGGAAGAGCCTCTGCTTTGTGTGAAGAGGGTCCCAGGTTCGATCCCCGGCACCTCCAGTTAAAAGGTCCACGGTAGTAGGTGGTGTGAGAGACCTTTCTCTGCCTGAGACCCTGGAGAGCTGCTGCCAGTCTGAGTAGACAATACTGCCCTTGATGGACCAAGGGTCTGAACCAGCAGAAGGCAGATTCATGATGTAGAATCTCATAAACAGGGACTTTACTTAATTTATGGGAAAAATTACAAATCACTGTTCCATCCACCATACAAAAGACATTAAAAAGCATAGCATAAAAATAAAAACATTTGAGGCCCACTCTTTTCCATGAGGCCTAGGAGCTTATCCTGTTTCATGGGCTTGTTGTGAGGACAGAACGGGAGAGAGGAGGAGGAGGAGGAGGAGGAAGAGGAGGAAGAGGAAGAAGAAGAAGAGGAGGAGGAGGATCCCTTCCCCTCCCCACAACAGACACCCTGTGAGGTCGGTGGGGCTGAGAGAGCTCTTGACAGAACTGTCCTTGAGAGAACAGCTCTGACAGAACTATGGCTTACCCAAGGTCATCCAGCCAGGTGGAAGTGGAGGAGTGAGGAATCAAACCTGGTTCTCCCAGATTAGAGTCCGCGCACTTAACCACGACACCAACCTGGACAGATAGATATCATTATCAATACCTGCTTTTATCCCTTTTATTTTCGGCAGTCTCGTTTAATGTTAACAAAAAGCAAATCTGCATATTTTAAAATAAGAACGTGCGTGTGATATTTGTTCACGTCTTGCGGCTCTCAAACATCTGACGTTTATTCTGTGCGGCTCTTAAGTCGAGCAAGTTTGTGCTACGCCAAACTGGCTCTCGGGATCAACTGTAAGGTGAATGGCGAGCATTCGGGGCAGGGAGCCGTGTCATTCATGCATGTCCACTTGGAAAGCGCATTGGAAGTGGATTATTTGGTCTGTGTGAGACCACAGCATGAGTGACTGGCCTGGTGGCGTGTCCTGGCGGCTGCCGCCTGCCCTAGGCTGGGCCTCTTTCCCCAGTCCTTCTCCCGGCCTCCTGATGAGACAGCTGCTTAAGAGCTTCCATGAGCCTCAAGGAGGAGTGGTTTCCCCACTGAGTGCATGGCTGTGGTTTCACACACAGACACACACAGGCTCCGGTCACACGGGCTGGAAAATGCGGGGGGGAAGCGTGGCTGTTTGCCCCGGAGCAAAATAACGCGCGGCTGCGTGATCAGACATCCGTCAAGGTCAAGGTCCCGTGGTTAGGGGGGAGGTGCTGATCACACCACAGGCAAAAAAGCGGAGTCTGTGGGAGACCACAGCCTGAGTGACTGGTCTGGTGGCGTGTCCTGATGGCTGCCGCCTGACCTAGGCTGGGCCTCCTTCCCCAATCCTTCTCCTGGCCTCCTGGTGGGACAGCTGCTTAATAGCTTCCATGAGCCTCAAGGAAGAGTGGTTTCAAACTAGGCTTACCAAGTGGCGGCGGGGGATCCGCGGGGACAGTGACACGTGTTGCCCCCACCGTTGCCAGGATGTGACGCTACGCGTCGCTGTGGCAACGGGACTCCACGTCCCCGCGGCAGGGATCCTGTGAAGGCATGCGGATCCCCCGCCGCCACTTGGTAAGCCTATTTCACACACAGACACACACACTAAATAATCCGCTCAGTGCACTTTCTGACGGGACTTTTACTGTGTGAACTAGCAAGATCCACCTGGAAAGTGCATTGAAAGTGGTTTATTTAGTCTGTGTGAGACCACAGCCCGAATGTTCTGTCAGTCCTGATGCGACCCTTAAATCCCTGCCATGTAAGGAGAGAGAGAAGAGAAGAGGTTGGATTTACACCCCGCCCTTCGCTACCCAAAGGAGTCTCAGGGCGGCTCACAAACTCCTTTCCCTCCCCCGCCCCACAACAGACACCCTGTGAGGCAGGCGGGCCTGAGAGAACTTCTGACTGACCCAAGGTCACCCAGCTGGCTGCATGTGGAGGAGTGGGGAATCTTTCGAGGACCGCTCTTGAGAGAACAGCTCTGAGAGAACTGGTGACTGACCCAAGGCCACCCAGCTGGCTGCATGTGGAGGAGTGGGGAATCTCTCGAGGACCGCTCTTGAGAGAACAGCTCTGAGAGAACTTGTGACTGACCCAAGGCCACCCAGCTGGCTGCATGTGGAAGAGTGGGGAATCTCTCGAGGACCACTCTTGAGAGAACAGCTCTGAGAGAACTTGTGACCGACCCAAGGCCACCCAGCTGGCTGCATGTGGAGAAGTGGGGATTCAAACCCGGCTCTCCAGATTAGAGTCTGCCGCTCTTAACCGCTATACCAAAACTGGTGTGCAGAATGGTGGGAGAATGGAATGAGAACGGAATGGGAGAAGTGCTTACAACATCCCAGGTGAACGGATGGGCGTACAGGGCTGACTTCTACCGAATCAGATCCTCAGAACCTCAAGGTCAGGGATTGTCCACTCTGGAAGGCAGCCGCTTTCCAGGACCTCGGGCAGAGGTCTTGGAAGATCCCGGAAGCTAAAGAGGGTCGGCCCTGGTTAGTACTTGGATGGGAGACC
>NW_015177067.1:149918-154130 GCF_001447785.1 Gekko japonicus
TCTGGAAAGAGCTCTCTCAGCCCCACCAACCTCACAGGGTGTCTGTTGTGGGGAGGGGGAGGGAAAGGAGCTTGTAAGTCGCTCTGAGACTCCGAGTGAAGAGCAGGGTATAAATCCAATCTCCTCCTCCTCCTCCTCTTCTTCTCCTAGGAGATATGACTAGAGTGGTTGCCAAATGGATTAATATTATATAGGTATTTCAATGCTATCCACTTTGACCTCCCCTACTGAAATCGCTGGCGTCTCATCAGCCTAAACTGAGCACAGCAGACAAGGCTTTGCAGCGATTGTTGTTTTATTACTGTTTTAAAATGGTTTTTTAAACTATTCTTTAACCTACGTGTTACTGTGGTCACGGATCTGTGTGACCTTGTAACCCGCCCTGAGCCCGTTCGCGGGGAGGGCGGGATAGAAATCAAATCAATAAAATAAAATAAACCCTGAAAAAGACACAGTCCTCTCGGAGCCAACCCAAATGCCCTTGTAGGGACACCAAGATGGCCACCAGAGGCCTACTAGGCCCAGGGAGCCTGGCTAGCAGTAGGTGAGGCTGGGCCTACAACTACCAGAAGCCCTTGAGAGGTTTTGGAGTCAAAATTGACCAATAGGGAAGAAGAGGGCTGGGGAATAAAAGGGCTGGTGCCAGAGCAGAAGCCGTTCTTTCTTCCCAGGTTCTTTCTTTCCAGAGGGCAGAGCCAGAAGGAAGGCTGCTGCAGGAAGAAACCCTCATCCTGAGGGAAGGGTGAGTAGTCTAGTGTCACTTGGAATAGTGGGCTATATTTAGACACATTAGGGCATTTGATTTCTTTTATTTTCACCCACTTACTGTTATTATTCTGCACCTTGTTGTTTGACCTCTTATACAATAAACTATTTTCATTGTTCACTCTGCCTGCTCCTCACGCCTCTTATTTGGCCAAAAGGGAGGTCTGAAGGTCTTGGGAGGGTGCTCTGGGCCTTCTGAAGGGAACCTAAATCCAGAGTGGTGGCAGCGTCAGGTGACGCCCCACCTGAGCCGTGACACCAACAAATCGTATTTTATTTATTAAAAAGGTATGCTAGCTGCCTTTCTGCCTTGCAGAACCCGAGGTGGCTATTTATTTATTTTTACCGACAAGTCACAGGCGACTTACAGGTGACCCCTTAAGGTTGTCAGAGAAAGAGACAGAGGTGGTTTTGCCATTTCCTGCCTCTGCGTAGCAACCCTGGACTTCCTGGGCGGTCTCCCATCCAAGAAGGCACCAGGGCTGACCCTGCTTAGCTTCCGAGAACCTGCAAGTTCCGGCTAGCTTGGGCTATTCCAGGTCAGGGCCAAAGAAGCTCACAATGTAAATAAAACAATCATAAAACCATAAGTACATAAGAGAAGCCCTGTTGGATCAGGCCAATGGCCCAACCAGTCCAACACTCTGTGTTACACGGTGGCCAAAACCCAGGGGCCATCAGGAGGTCCAGTAGCGGGGCCAGAACTGCAGAAGCCCTCCCACTGTGGCCCCCCCAAGTACCAAGAATACAGAGCATCCCTTGCCCCAGACATAAGAACACAAGAGAAGCCAAGTTGGATCAGGCCAGTGACCCATCCAGTCCAACACTCTGTGTCACAGAGTGGCCAAAACCCAGGTGCCATCAGGAGATCCACCAGTGGGACCAGAACTCCAGAAGCCCTCCCACTGTGGCCCCCCCAAGCACCAAGAAGACAGAGCATCACTGCCCCAGGCAAAGTGTTCCATTGCCTGGCTTTGCATAGCAACACAGAAAGGACCACAATTTGAAATTAAAACACCCGTAATACAATCTCATCTTAAAAGTCATCAAAAATGAACTGCACACACCATTAAAACAATGAAAACCAGAATTTAATTCAACTATCCCGGGACTCCTGTTCCAACTTATAATGCACACACCCCCCCAAAATAATTCCAATTATTTCTCGGTCTTGCCGGGAAGTGAGTGCCGGAGAAGAGAGCAGCGCATGAAGATTAATGTGTCAGTTCTGTCGGCCTGGCAAGCTGGCTTTACCCAGTAGAGTTCCACAGAGCATTTCCAGATTTTACGACTGTTGCTTATTTTACAGTGTGATTTGGCTGGCAGACTTTGGTTTTTTCGCTTTGTGAATTTTATCGTGCGTTCAATCTTACTCAGTTTCATTTTATTACACAGACTGTACTTTGTATTTTAAATTATTAGAAGCCTGAGAGTTATTGACTAGAAAGACTGCACTATGCTTAACCTGTTAAAAAAGCCGGTTTCCAAAAACAGGCAACGACTGCTTGACTCGACCTTGTCTCCTGTTGGCCATGCATCTAAACGTCCGAATGCAGAGAGTCACAGAACCTCAAGGAACAGGGCTAGGGAAAAACTTTGACTGACACCTTAGAGAGCCCCTGCCTATCTATATACTTCATTTATACCTCACTTTTTCTCCCAGTGGGGATCCCAAAGCGCCTTACATCACTCTCCTTTCCACCATGTTATCCTCACAACAAACCTGTAAGGTAGGCCAGGCAGACTGCATGCAACTACATAAGAACATGAGAGAAGCCAATGTTGGGTCAGGCCAATGGCCCATCCAGTCCGAAACTCTGTGTCACACAGTGGCCAAAAATACCAGGTGCCATCAGGAGGTCCCGCAGTGGGGCCAGAACTCCAGAAGCCCTCCCACTGTTGCCCACCCCCAAGCAGCAAGAATACAGAGCATCCCTTGCCCCAGACCAAGAGCTCCTATCTATATCTTGTGGCTAATAGCCACTGATGGACCTCTGCTCCGTATGTTTATCCAATTCCCTCTGGAAGCCGTCAATGCTTGTAGCTGCCGCCACCTCCTGTGGCAGTGAATCCTATGTGTTAATAATCACTCTTTGGGTGAAGAAGGACTTCCTTTTACCTGTTCTGACCCGACCGCTCAGCAATTTCATGGAGTGCCCACCAGTTCTTGCATGGTGAGAAAGGGAGAAAAGTACCTCTATCTCAACCTGCTCTACCCCATGCATAATCTTGTAAACCTCAATCATGTCACCCCTCAGCCGTGGTTTCTCCAAGCTAAAGAGCCCCAAGCGCTTTAACCTTTCTTCATAGGGAAAGTGTTCCAACCCTTGTACCATTCTGACCAAAGGTCACCCAGCAAGCTTCCATAGCGGAGTGGGGATTCAAACCCAGGTCTCCCAGATTAGAGTCCGCCCACTTAACCACTACACCAATCTGGCTCCAATCCAATCTCCTCTTCTTCTCTTATGTTCTAAGACCAGTTTCCAAATAGATAAAGGGACATCACCACAACATTGGGGGAAAGGGTATTTATGGTGGGGCGGAATCGCAACAAAGTCCAAACTCATCACTGATCTGCAGATGGTAAACAGAACAATCTGAGACAACTGTTAAAAACAAGAATATTGGCAACGCTTGGGTCATGCAGATGGAACCGACTCTTCTTATTAGCAGGGATTCTTCAAAGCCACCACGTTTTACAAACCGTTAAGCTTTTCCACGGCATGCAGGAAATTAACAAGCGGGGCAATCCTACGCAATGTGACTCCAGTCTAAACTAATAAAAAATCAATGGACTTAAGATGGAGCAACTCTGTATAGGATAAACACATTGGGTGATTCTTTCCAGACATTTAGTATGTTCCTCCTCTTGGCTGAGGGCGAACTGTCAGCCGATCCGCAATATGGAGGTTCTGCAGAATCTCAAAATAAGATTCAAATTAAACTCATGAAGCTGCCCCGTGCTGAGTCAGAGAACCCTGTCCCGTCTAGGACCGTATCCTCTTCCAACTGGCAGCCGCTCTCCAAGGTCTCAAGGCAGAGGCCTTTCCCATCACCTGCTGCCTGGCTCTGAGAGCCAGTTTGGTGTCGTGGTTAGGAGCGCGGACTCTAATCTGGGAGAACTGGGTTTGATTCCCCATTCCTCCACATGCAGCTGCTGGTGTGACCTTGGGTCAGTCACAAGTTCTCTCGGAGCTGTTCTCTCAAGGGCAGTTCTATCAGAGCTCTCTCAGCCCCACCTACCTCACAGGGTGTCTGTTATGGGGAGGGGAAGGGAAAGGAGATCGTAAGACGCTCTGAAACTCCTTCGGGTCATGAAGGGCAGGGTATAAATCCAATCTCTTCTCTTTTCTAATCTGGGAGAACCGGTTTTGATTCCCCACTCCTCCACATGCAGCTGGTGTGACCTTGGGCCAGTCACAAGTTCTCTCAGAGCCATTCTCTCAA
>NW_015177067.1:154446-165334 GCF_001447785.1 Gekko japonicus
AAGTGAAGGGCAGGGGATAAATCCAATCTCTTCTTCTTCTAACTGGAAACGCCAACGGCCGTGGCTGAGGGGTAGAGCCTCTGCTTGACATGCAGAAGGTCTCGGGTTCAATCCCCACCATCTCCAGTTAAAAGGGATCAGGTGATACATGAAGTGGAAGACCTCTGTCTGAGAGCCGCTGCCGGCTTAAGCAGACAATACTGACCTTGACGGACCATCGTGGCTGAGTGGTAGAGCATCTGCTTGACATGCAGAAGGGGTTCAATCCCCAACCTCTCCAGTTAAAAGGGATCAGGTGATACACAAAGTGGAAGACCTCTGTCTGAGAGTTGCTGCCGGCCTAAGCAGACAATACTGACCTTGACGGACCAACGGTCTGGTTCAGCATCAGGCAGCTTCATTGGCATGTTGGGGAGGGGCCGTGGCTCAGTGGCAGAGCCTCTGCTTGGCAGGTAGAAGGTCCCAGGTTCTATCCCCGGCATCTCCAGTTAAAAAGGACCAGGCAGGAGGTGATGTGAAAGACCTCCGCCTGAGACCCTGGAGAGCTGTCAAGAGGGGCTGTGGCTCAGTGGAAGAGCCTCTGCTTGGCATGCAGAAGGTCCCAGGTTCAATCCCCGGCATCTCCAGTTAAAAAGGACCAGGCAGGAGGTGATGTGAAAGACCTCCGCCTGAGACCCTGGAGAGCTGTCAAGAGGGGCTGTGGCTCAGTGGAAGAGCCTCTGCTTGGCATGCAGAAGGTCCCAGGGTCAATCCCCGGCATCTCCAGCTAAAAAGGACCAGGCAGCAGGTGATGTGAAAGACCTCTGCCTGAGACCCTGGAGAGCTGTAAAGAGGGGCCATGGCTCAGTGGAAGAGCCTCTGCTTGCCATGCAGAAGGGTCCCAGGTTCAATCCCCGGCATCTCCAGTTAAAAAGGACCAGGCAGCAGGTGATGTGAAAGACCTCTGCCTGAGACCCTGGAGAGCCGCTGCCAGTCTGAGTAGAGAAGACAGGTCTTGATGGACTAAGGGTCTGATTCGGTAGAAGGCAGCGTCATGTGTGCGCCAGGGAATGAACCCGGGACCTTCTGTGTGCGAAGCAGATGCTCCGCCAATGAGCGGCAGCCCCTGTAAGAAAGGCAATTGCCTTCTGACCACCATGTCCCGACCAGTGTTCCCTCTAAGCTGAGTTAGTGTGAGCTAGCTCACCGTTTTTTAGCCTCCGGCTCACAGATTTCTGTCTTCGCTCAGGAAGGAGGGCTCCAGAGCAAACTAACTTATGCAGTAGCCAAATCGCTGGCTCCCAACTTTAATGCCGGCAGCTCACAAAGTAGAATTTCTGCTCACAAGACTCCATAGCTTAGAGGGAACAGTGGGATTCGAACTCATTTCCAACAGATTTTTTTCCCCCAGTGAAGCATAGGAGAGAGGACAGCTGGAACTGAGACTCGCTGGAAGGATTTATAGAAAAAGACTCTCGGTCGGTGCTCCCTCTAAGCTGAGCGAGTGTGAGCTAGCTCACAGTTTTTTTAGCCTCCGGCGCACACAGTTTTGTCTCGGCTTGGGACGGAGGGCTCCAGAGCAGACCGATTTATGCAGCAGCCAAATCGCCAGCTCACAACATTAATGCCAAGAGCTCAGAGAGTAGAATTTTTGCTCACAGGACGCCACGGCTCAGAGGGGGCATCGCCTGGCATTCTGGGAGTTCTGCACCCCTCTCCTGAGGGGAAAGCAAAATCCATGAGTTGTATTTTGGCATTCTGTGTCTCTCTGTGTTAAGTACTATCGTGTCGCTTCCCACTTGTGGCGACCCTATGAATCAACGTCCTCCAAAACATCCTGTTCTGAATCGCCTTGCTCTGGCCTTGCAAACAGAGGATTGTGGCTTCTTTGATGCCTTCAACTTTTCCTAGCGTTACTGTCTTTTCCACTGACTCTTAACTTCTCATAATGTAACCAAAGTACAATAGCATCAGTCTGGGAAAAGGAAGAAGAGGGGGAAGAGGAGGAAGAGGAGGAGGAGGAGGAAGAAGGAGGACGAGGAGATTGGATTTCTACCCCGCCCTTCACTACCCTAAGGAGTCTCAGAGCGGCTTACAAACTCCTTTCCTTTCTCCTTCCCACAACAGACACCCTGTGAGGTAGGCACGGCTGAGAGAGCGCTGAGAGAACTGCCCTTGAGAGAACAGCTCTGAGAGAACTATAGCTTGCCCAAGGTCACACCAGCAGCTGCAAGTGGAGGAGGAGGAGGAGGAGGAGGAGGAGGAGAAGATTGGATTTATACCCCGCCCTTCACTACCCAAAGGAGTCTCAGAGCGGCTGACAAACTCCTTTCCCTTCCCCTCCCCACAACAGATACCCTGTGAGCAGTGTTCCCTCGAAGCTGAGTTAGTGTGAGCTAGCTCCCAGTTTTTTAACCTCTGGCTCACACATTTTTGTCTTAGCTCAGGAAGGATGGCACCACATTACAGCAGAGATGTAAAATTTCCGGAAGTTTTGAAGCTCGGGAAAAAAACCCGTTTTCCCCCCAGTTTTTTTCCGGGGGGAAACTTCCCGAAAAATTGAAAAAAATGCTACATTAGCACTTCTTTTTTCTTTTCCAGATTGAAAGCCATTCTGTTACTTTAGAAACATAAAATATGACTATGGACATTTTTACTTGGCATGACATTATCACAACTAGAATTTTAAAAATATCGTGTATCCAAACAATTATTACAAACAGAATACCCACCCATATGCAAAAACAAAACTGAAACTTTTTTCTTTTCTTGTGACAACAGCGCCTCCTAAAGGAAGAAATGCATCTTGTTCTTGCATTGGAGAGTTCAGTTGGTAGGTAACCTAGGACTTGCTTGTCCTCAGTGCACAAAAATTAGATCAATCTGATACCGTATGTATTTTTTAAAAATGATTTGGACAATATTTGGACACCTTGTCTTAAAATATTTTATTCATCATATTAAAAGAAAACGTTTCATAATCAATTTTTTTTCTTTTTTCAATTTTTCCATTTTTTGGGGGGGAAAAACAAAAAAGGCTTCAGGAAAAAAACGTGTTTTTTCTGAATTTTTCCGGGTTTTTTCCGAGCCTTCACATCTCTAATTCTAACGGAGTCTACTTTCATCCACCAGCTTTCTGCCCGTGAGCCAGTCTGGTGTAGTGGTTAAGTGCGCGGACTCTAATCAGGGAGAACCGGGTTTGATTCCCCACTCCTCCACTTGCACCTGGCTGGATGACCTTGGGCGAGTCGTAGTTCTGATAAGAGCTGTTCTTGAAAAAGAGCAGTTTCTGTCAAGAGCTCTCTCAGCCCCGCCTACCTCACAGGGTGTCTGTTGTGGGGAGGGGAAGGGAAAGGAGTTTGTAAGCCGCTCTGAGACACCTTTGGGTAGTGAAGGGCGGGGTATAAATCCAATCTCTTCTTCTTTTTCTTGAAAAAGGGCAGTTTCTGTCAAGAGCTCTCTCAGCCCCACCTACCTCACAGGGTGTCTGCTGTGGGGAGGGGAAGGGAAAGGAGTTTGTAAGCTGCTCTGAGACACCTTTGGGGTAGTGAAGGGCGGGGTATACATCCAATCTCTTCTTCCTCTTCTTCTTCTTCCCCAGTGAAACCCAAGATGGGGTCAGACTGACAGGCGGCGAAATGACTAACGGCTTGCCAAGAGATGCTCATTCCCGTAAAAGATGCTCATTTGCCCGGGGGCGCATCTTGCCAAATTGGTTGTTACTCAAAAAAATAATAATCAGTGGCTTAAGGGAGGTTTCTCTTTTGTTTCTCTAATCCTCATACCAGCCACCATGTGTAAGTAAATCTGGGCAAATCCCATGACGGTCAAGCCCAGGTGAAAGCGGGGGGAGGGGGGGCACGAAGATCTACCTTTGGCATCCAGGAAACCCATTAGAGAAAGCCATTTCCCGAATAAAGTAAACTTAAGCCTGTGCTGAAGAGGCCATGGCACGCACTAAAGTAGGCAGGGGGAGGAATATAAGTGAGCATTTGACTGGTTTGAGGGTGCGGCGCCCATGTACAGAGGGCAATCTCTCTCTTGCTGTGGCTGCAGTTCTGGAGAAAAGGCTCCAAAAACACACACAAAGTAGCCTTCACACTTTCAGAGGGTCACCGTGTTTACAAAATCATGTATGGGGTGGAGACGGCTGACGAAGAGAACTTTTCCTCCCTCTTCCAAAACAGGAGAACTCGGGGGCATCCAAAAACCAATGGGCAGTAGGTTCGGGATGGCCCAAAGGAAATACTACTCTACACAGAAGACTAATTAACATGTGGAATTCGCTGGCAGAGGATGTAGTGATGGCCACAGGAACAGACAGCTTTCAAAGGGGATTAGATAGATTCATGGAGAATAGTCTCATCAGTGGCTACTAGCCATGGGGACTGAGGGGAACCTCCACATTCAGAGGCACTAAGCCTCTGAATCCCAGAATTGGGAGGGGAAGGCCTCAGCCCTGTGCCCTGTTGTTGACCGTCCAGAATAGGGATGTGCATTCGGTTCGTCAAATCAAATGCATCCCCCGAAAATGGCCCATTCGGACCCCTTTTGGGCTGCTGCCAGCTGATTCAGATTCTCTGATCTGAATCGGCTTGCCACCGAATTGCCACCGAATTTCGGAGGCAATTCAGCCCCATTATAGCCTATAGGCCATTGAAGTCAATGGCAAAAACATAGGGTATATTCTGGGGGCTGGAGGGCAGGGGGTTTGAGGGAGAGGCTCCAAATTCGCAGGGTAGCTGCTGGAGCCTCTCCCCAAGATACCAACCAGGTTTGAAGAACATTGGACCAGGGGGTCCAATTCTACGGGCCCCGAAACAGGTTTCCCCTATCCCCTCCATTGTTCTCTATGGTGGGGAAAAAGTAAGCTTGGGGTTGTAAGGCCATTTCTCCCCTCAGCCCAGGAGAAGTGGCTATTAGCCAGAAGGAATAGAGGGAACATTCTGTCTGGGGCAAGTGATGCTCCGTATTCTTGGTGCTGGGGGGGGGGGACAGCGGGAGGGCTTCTGGAGTTCTGGCCCTGCTGGTGGACCTCCTGATGGCACCTGGTATTTCTGGCCACTGTGGGACACAGAGTGTTGGACTGGATGGGCCTTTGGCCTGACCCAACAGTGGCTTCTCTCTTATGTTCTTATGTCTGGGGCAAGGGATGCTCTGTATTCCTGGTGCTTGGGGGGGGGCAACAATGGGAGGGCTTCTAGTGTCCTGGCCCCACTGGTGGACCTCCTGATGTCACCTGGTATTTCTGGCCACTGTGTGACACAGAGTGTTGGACTGGATGGGCCTTTGGCCTGATCCAACACTGGTGTCTCTTACATTCTCTTAATTCAAAAAAACCCTCTCTCGTGTCCCCCCCTTTAGTCGACTTTTTTACTAAACGGAGACGTCCCAGGCTCTTCCGCCTTTCCTCACAGGGAAGGCGCTCCAACCCCCTCGTCGTCTGGGTCGCCCTCCCTCTGTCCTTTCTCCAGTTCTGGATTTCTGAGGGAAAGACGGTGCCAGGGGCGGGGATTTCCAGGCACAGCGGGATACGCCGTGACGCACACAGAGCCGTCAACGAGGAGCCGGTTGCTCAACTCAGTCAACGCCGCTGCTTCGAAGAGGGTGTCACGCGCCACCCCAGCGCAATAAAAAAATGAGGACTCAATTAAAGCGGGAAGAGAAATGCCCCTTTCCCTGAGGTAACCCCGGTGGCGTGCCAAGAGTCGCCAAGCCGGGTGGTGTGCCAAGGAGGCTTCGGCGTTCATCTTGCGACACACGACTCACGCACGCGCTCACACGGTGAGAACAGGTCTCATCCCGATCTGCCTGCCTTTTCATCTGAGGGACGTTTCCCAGCCGACGTATATTCCAGGGAGCATCTGGTCCGGATTGTGGATTTCCACAGCGTCTGAATCATCCTGTGGTTTTGACACGAACGACTCTGCTCTTCTCCAGAAAGCCTGTTTATTATTGTCTCTGGTGGTTTAAGTAGAAAAATCCGCCCTCTCGATGGCACGAGGGGGTGGAAGACCGTCCACGTATTGCTCAAAGACCAGATTGAGAGCCAGTGTGGAATAGCTGAAAACAGTTCAGCCAATATCATCATGCCCCTATATAAATCAATGGTGCGACCTCATTTGGAATACTGTGTGCAGTTCTGGTCACCACACCTTAAAAAGGATATTATAGCTTTGGAGAGGGTTTTTTTGAATTATTATAGCAGAAAAGGGCAACTCGAATGATAAAAGGGTTGGAACACTTTCCCTATGAGGAAAGGTTAAGGCGCTTAGGGCTCTTTAGCTTGGAGAAACGACGACTGAGGGGTGACATGATTGAGGTTTATAAGATTATGCATGGGAAAGAGCAGGTAGAGAAAGAGGTACTTTTCTCCCTTTCTCACAATACAAGAACCCGTGGGCACTCCATGAAATTGCTGAGCCGTCGGGTTAGAATGGATAAAAGGAAGTACTTCTTCACCCAAAGAGTGATTAACACATGGAATTCACTGCCACAGGAAGTGGTGGCGGCTACAAGCATGGACGGCTTCAAAAGGGAATTAGATAAGCATATGGAGCAGAGGTCCATCAGTGGCTATTAGCCACAAGGTATAGATAGGGACTCTGGGGCAAGTGATGCTCTGTCATCTTGGTGCTTGGGGGGGGGTCAACAGTGGGAGGGCTTCTAATGTTCTGGCCCCACTGGTGGACCTCCTGATGGCACCTGGTATTTCTGGCCACTGTGTGATACAGAGTGTTGGACTGGATGGGCCTTTGGCCTGATCCAACATTGGCATATCTTATGTTCTTATGTTGTTCTTAGCGGTGAGAGTCTCAGGCTAGGGTCTGGGAGAACCAGGTTCGTGTTCCCCTCTGCCACAGAGGCCTGCTGGGCTGTCACACACACTCAGCCTAACCTACCTCACAGGGATGTTGTGAGGACAAAAATGGAGGAGAGGAGAATGCTGAAAGCCGCTTTTGGGTCTTCACTGGGGAACAAGATGAGATATAAATGAAGTGCAAACCTACAAACAGTTTCCACCCCTCCTGCAATAAAGGTAAAGGTTTCCCTTGCTCGAAGGCCAGTCGAATCCGACTCGAGGAGTGCGGTGCTCATCTCCGTTTCCAAGCCGAAGAGCCAGCGCTGTCCGAAGACGTTTCCGTGGTTATGTGGCCGGCATGACCAGACGCCGAGGCGCACGGAACGCTGTGACCTTCCCACCGAAGCGGTGCCTATTTATCTACTTGCAGTTTCTTGCTTTCGAACTGCTAGGTTGGCAGGAGCTGGGGCCAGAGACAGGAGCTCACTCCGTCACGCGGCACTCGGGTCTCGAACTGCTGAACGACCAACCTTCCAGTCTGCAGTTCACGGTCTTAACCACTTGAGCCACTGCAGCCCCTACTGCAACACTGCCTCCTATTTCTCTTAGTTATTTGGGCCCGACAAAATTCACCGCACACGGGTTCATGAGTTAAACTCCACGTTAATAAAAACCAATCACAAATATAACTAACTGGAAACTGTTCTGTGGTAACATGAGCTTGGTAGGTGGACCATGCACATAATATGGACAAAAGTTTCACTTACAGTCATAACACCAGAAGAAAGTTTGAGCCCAGCGGCACCTTTAAGACCAACAAAGTTTAATTCTGGGTATACGCTTTCGTGTGCAAGCACGCTTCTCCAGATACCCAGGGCCTTCATGAATTACATGGCTGCAAACCCGTGTTTGCTTGATGCAAACATTTTCAAAAAGGGATTTTGCTTTGAAAAATTAAACCGTTTCGTCGTTCATCTAAAAATCGAAATGTGCACGTTTAACTCCGATAATGTATTAGAGTTGAATGATTAATCACACCCTGTGTAGCTGCTATCAGAGACAGAGTAATAGCTATATAAAGTCTGAGGCCAGTCTGGACTCAAAACTTTGTTTTGTTGCTTCAGATCAACACACCTGAAGCTATATAAGTAAAGGTAAAGGTTTCCCTTGCTCGAAAGCCAGTCGAATCTGACTCTAAGGATGCGGTGCTCATCTCTGTTTCCAAGCTGAAGAGCCAGCGCTGTCCAAAGACATTCCCATGGTCACGTGGTCGGCATGACTAAACACCGAGGCTATATAAGTAAAGGTTTCCCTTGCTCGAAAGCCAGTCGAATCCGACTCTAGGGATGCGGTGCTCATATGTTTCCAAGCTGAAGAGCCAGCGCTGTCCAAAGACATTCCCATGGTCACGTGGTCGGCATGACTAAACACCGAGGCTATACAAGTAAAGGTTTCCCTTGCTCGAAAGCCAGTCGAATCCGACTCTAGGGATGCGGTGCTCATCTCTGTTTCCAAGCCGAAGAGCCAGCGCTGTCCGAAGACGTTTCCGTGGTCACGTGGCCAGCATGACTAAACACCGAGGCGCACGGAAGCTATATAAGTGATCCTTTAATATCATGATCAACCATCATCATCTGCCATATCTCTGCAGGTGCTTGACAAACGACCACGGCACTGTCACTTTCCATCACCAAGACTACCACAAAGTTTATCACTCTCCCACCTCCTGTCTCCTGACACCACACTTACCTGCAGCTCCCGGAGATACAGCTGGACCGGGTCATAGTCCACCACTTTCCATCACCAAGACTACCACAAAGTTTATCACTCTCCCACCTCCTGTCTCCTGACACCACACTTACCTGCAGCTCCCGGAGATACAGCTGGACCGGGTCGTAGTCCACCACCGGAAAGGCCAGGGTTTTCACCGCAGCGTCACTCGCTAACATCCCTCGGCTGAACGATTTGACTGGCCGGTCCACCGCTTGCAGGTGTCTTGGGATCTGTTTGGGATTCAGGTGGATGAGGACGTCGTAGAGGTCCAGAGGGGGGCGGAAGACCATCTGTAAGAGGGAAACGGATCGAGGCTTATTTGGGAGGGATGGGATGGGATGCGAAGCAGGAAACTCAGGGAATACACATAGAATATGCACGAAACTGACCTTATACGGAACCAGACCCTTTGTCCATCAAGGTAAGTATTGTCTACTCAGACTGGCAGCAGCTGTTCGGGGACTTTCGCATCACTTATCACCTTTTAACTGGAGATGCCGGGAACTGAACCTGGGACCTTCCGCATGCTGAGCAGACGCTCTACCACTGAGCCACGGCCGCTCACCGAAACATGATAGTGCTTATACTGAAACAGACTCCTTGTCCATCAAGGTAAGTATTGTCTACTCTGACTGGCAGCAGCAGTTCAAGGGCTTTCACGTCACTTATCACTTCATCCTTTTAACTGGAGATGCCGGGGATCGAACCTGGGACCTTCTGTATGCCGAGCAGAGGCTCTGAGAATGGAGAAAAAGCACCTCTGGGGGAAACAGAAGGTGTGAGTTCAAATCCCACAAAGGGGGGGGTTGCTGGTCAGAAGCCAAAGACCACCTCTCTTAGGGTGCGTTCAGACGGGGCGTTTCAGCCGGTTGGAACCGGTGCAGTTTATGCCAGCAGAAACGCGATCAGACTCACCCTCCTGTCTGCGGAGCCCTCCGGTGGACGCCCGCTCACACGCTGCGGGCATCTGCGTTTTTTTTTTTAAAGGACTGTTTGAGCATGCGCACAGGCAGCACTTACCTTTAAAGTTTAAAGCCCAACCTGGCCTCGCTTAAGTCCCGGACTCCTCCGGGACGGTAAAGTAAGGGCTTTAAAAAAAAAAAATTAACAAACGCTCAGGGCGAAGCTTCGCCTGAGCGCATATCGCTTAGTTTTTTTAAAAAAATGGCGGGGGAAAGCCGGAAGCCTCAGGCTTCCGACGGAAGTGGCTGTGCAACGGAGGAGAGCAATCAGACGCCGGGGTGCACCGTTTTCAACCGTTGCACTCTGTTTACCACCACTTCGGACCTAGTGGCAGAGTGCAACGGTTTAAAAGGATTTACAACGGTTAGGGACGGGAGGCAGATGTTCGCTGTCTGAACGCCCGTAAGTACACCGGTTGGAACCGGCACCCTAACCGTTGTAAAGCCCCCGTCTGAACGCACCCTTAGAGGGGCCGTTGCTCACTGGTGGAGCATCTACTTTGCACACAGAAGGTCCCGGTAGAAAAGAGGAAGAGTCCAGTGGCGCTTTAAAGACTAACAAAATTTGTCACAGGAGATGAGCTTTCTCAAGTCACTGCTCACTTCTTCAGAAAGTGAGCCGTGACTCACAAAAGCTCCTCCCCTGCCACAAATTTTGTTAGCCTTTAAGATGCTACTGGACTTCTGCTCTTTTCTATCAGGGCCCGCCCAGCTCAGCTTCTGAGATCTGACAAAGTTGGACTAGCTTGGGCTATCCAAGTCAGGACACAGATATAGAATGGGAGGGATTTGGCTTGACAGCAGCACACGTGAAAGGGATCTGGGTGTTCTGGTTGATCACAAGCTAAACGTGAGCCTGCAGTGCGATGTGGCTGTGAAGAAAGCTAATGCAGTCTTAGGATGCATCTACAGAAGCATTGTGTCCAGATCACGGGAGGTGATAGTTCCACTCTATTCCGCTATGGTCAGGCCCCACCTGGAGTCCTGTGTCCAGTTTTGGGCACCACATTTTAGGAAGGATGGTGACAAGCTCGAGCGTGTCCAGAAGAGGGCAACCAGGATGGTGAGAGGGTTGGAATCCAAGTCTTATGAGGAAAGGTTGAAAGAGCTGGGTATGTTTAGCCTGGGAAAGAGAAGGCTTAGAGGGGACATGACTGCAGTCTTCAAGTATTTGAAGGGCTGTCATGTAGAAGATGGAGAGGATCTATTCTCTCTCGCTCCGGATTGCAAGACTAGATCGAATGTGTGGAAAGTACAAGGGAGTCATTACCGGCTAAATATCAGGAGAAACTTCCTAACTGTGAGAGTGGTTGAGCAGTGGAACAGACTGCCTCGGGAGGTGGTGGAGGCTCCTTCGCTGGACGTTTTCAAG
>NW_015177067.1:165597-170255 GCF_001447785.1 Gekko japonicus
AGCCTGAGAGTTCCTACCTATGCCTTGAGGCTAACAGCCACATTCAGAGGTGGTTTGCCATTGCCTGCTTCTGCATAGCGACCCTGGACTTCCTTGGTGATCTCCCACCCAAGGACTAACCAGGGCCGACCCTGCTTAGCTTCCGAGATCTGATGAGAACAGACTAGCCAGACAGGCAGCAGCTGCGAGAACCAGTTCCTCTGGCTAAGCAGAATTCACTGAAAATCTCCCAGTGCCAGGACAGCCTTTGAGGTTTGATCACACTCCCTCGCTTTTTCAGGGACCAGTTCTGTGTTCCGCACTCAGCACTACGTCGGGAAACCAAAACCACCTGCCCGCTCCGGCGGCTTCCTACGTAATGGGAGCGGTGGCGCAGGCAGTAAGTGCAGCCTGCATTAACATCTGGCTGAACAGCTTCGGCTGTTCGAGCCCCACCGCGGCCGGAGTGCGCAAATCACCAGGCCCGGATAGTATACATCCGAGAGTTCTGAAAGAACTCAAATGTGAACTTGTGGATCTGACAAAAATATGTAATATTTCCTTAAAATCTGCCTCCATTCCTGAGGACTGGAAGGTAGCTAATGTCACCCCCATCTTTAAAAAGGGTTCCAGAGGAGATCCTGGAACTTACAGGCCAGTCAGTCTGATGTTGGTACCTGGTAAGTTGGTGGAAACTCTTAATAAGAAAAGACTTAGTAGGCACATTGATGAACAAAACCTATTGAGGCAGACTCAGCATGGCAGTAACAACGAAGATCCGCTACACAGAGAGGGTGCCTGGTAGGCTTGTCACGTCCCCTACACGTATGTGGCCCTAGGTTTAGGATTGTATGAATTGGAACATGTAAGCCGCTCAGAGCCCTTCGGGGGTGAGCGGGATACAAACTGAAATATAAATAAATAAATAAATAATGTTCAAACTCCGGCGCAGATCCGCAGCTGTGAGCGACAGGCACACGACGCGATCGATGCAGATACTGACAGCTGACTCACAGACCGCGCAGTTCGTCTGGTTCACTTGTCATCTCCGCTGCCAAGGGAAAACTGACTATGCAACTCGCCCTGCCTCACTGTTGCGGCCTTGGAGGAAAAAGTCCAGATCGCCTGGGCTGGTTTGCAGCTGCCTAACAGAGCCAGGAAGTGCTTTTGTCATCCTTGAGTGGGGTTGGGGGAAAAAATAATGGGGCCTCACACGTTTCCTCCCCACAACTGCTTGCAGACTTAAACAAGACGATCGTGTGCTGGAGAAATCCATCTGTCAAGGAGGAGGAGAGGAGATTGGATTTATACCGCCCTTCAGTACCCAGAGGAGTCTCAGAGCGGCTTACAAACTCCTTCCCCTTCCCCTCCCCACAACAGACACCCTGTGAGGTAGGTGGGGCTGAGAGAGCTCTGACCGAAACTGCTCTTTTTCAAGGACAGCTCTGAGAGAACTATGGCTTGCCCAAGGTCATCTAGCAGGTGCAAGTGAAGGACTGGGGAATCAAACCCGGTTCTCCCAGATTAGAGTCCGCACACTTAACCACTACACCAAACTAGCTCTCAGGGACCGCATTCTGAATGTCTGAAAGAAAATCGGTACCCTAATTTTACATAAAATAAGCAGACGATCCAAATAAGCATTCTTGCCCCGTTTTCAGACAAAGCTAGTAGTGTTCCACTGTATTCCCAAGTACGTGTACAGCTTTAGTAATATTTCAGTTTGACCTTTACAAAGTGTGAGAGTGACATCCAGCAGCGGCAAGTGGAGGAGTGGGGAATCAATCCCGGTTCTCCCAGATTAGAGTCCGCACACTTAACCACTACACCAAACTGGCTCTCACATTCATCTTGTGGTGCTGAGCGGAGATGGCGCTGGCTCTCCACTAGAAAGAAAGACCAGGTCAGGATTAGGCCCAATTTGGCGCCAAGAATGAAGCCCCAGTCTTCAAGTTGCATTGATCATGCAAACAATGCAGATTTGCATAATTGCTCTTATTTTGCAGACGGTATCAGGTTTCTGCTTAGTCATGGAAGGGGAAAGCGCTTACTCAGGCAACACCCCCGCCTTCCAAGGTTTTACCAACTGTTTTCCACGCACTTTTAAGCTTTCCTCGGAAGCCCTGAAGCCTCCGGGCACGATTTTGAAAAGACAGAAAGGTGAAAGAGGAGATTCTTAGGAAGCGGAATTCTGCTGCCACACTCTGTGGGGTTTTCATGCCCGTGTTCTACACAGCCCCAAGTGGCACGTGTTTTCCCCGACCCCACAAACCCAGGCATTCTGAAAGACCCAAGACGAGCGTTCTGAGTTCTCTTCAAAAACTAAGAACATAACAACGGGGAAACAAACACAGACAGTGAAGCGATGAGGGCCCCTTCCCTGCTCCGGAGCTGAGTTCAGGAACCACTGTTTCTTTTTCCCCCTCCCCTTTTTTTAAACAGTTTTATTAATTTTTAGATAGGAAAAGGAAAGACATAGACCACGAAGGGAAACAAACATACAGCACACAAGGAACATGTACTCATCGTAACTATTAAGATTTTACATAAGTGGAACCATTTCTTTTATACACCTAAATCTGTTCAACTATCTTATATACAGACAGGGTTCATTTCCTGCAGGAGCGCACAGGAGCGGAGCTCCGGCAGTAAAGAGCCCAGGGGGCGGGCACATGCAACAAGCCCCACCCCCTGCTCCCAGCAGCCCCTGGCCACGAGGAGCAAGAAGCAGCCAGGTAAGTTGCAGAGCTCCATCCCGGGCCCCCGGTACAAAACAGTCCAGTGGCACGTTTAAGACCAAGTTTTATTCAGGTACAAGCTCTCCCTCCTCTGTGAGGGCAGATCTGCATGTCCCCCCCCCCCAATAGCTGGCAATCCAAAACAGTCCAGTGGAGCCTGAGCGGTGGGTGTTGCCTTCTGACACACTTCCGGTGATGTCAGGGGGCGTGGCATATGCAAATGAGTTATGCTAATGAGCTCCTGCACCTCTTTTTCTGCGAAACGACCCCTGTATACAGAGCTTATATCTTAATCTTTGATATTCTGATCGGCAAACCTAAATATTGACCTGACCCAGACGGTCCAGGTTAGACCAGTCTTGTCAGATCTCGGAAGCTAAGCAGGGTCGGCCCTGGTTAGTACTTGGATGGGAGACCGCCAAGGAAGAAAACCAGGGTCGCTGCACAGAGGCCGGCAACGGCAAATGACCTCTGAACATCTCTCACCTTGAAAACCGTCACTTGGCTGCAACTAGGCAGCACACAACTCTACCCTCACCTGGGTGGCCCAGGCAGGCCCAATTTAGTCAGCTCTTCGAAGCTAAGCAGGGTTGGCCCTGGTTAGTACTTGGAAGGGAGACCACAAAGGAAGTCCAAGGGCAGAGCCAGGCAATGGCCAACCACCGCTGCTCGTCCCTTGCCTTGAAAACCCTACGGGGTCGCCAATTCAATGTTCCCTCTAAGGAGTCCTGTGAGCAAAAACCCTGGTTAGTACTTGGAAGGGAGACCACAAAGGAAGTCCAAGGGCAGAGCCAGGCAATGGCCAACCACCGCTGCTCGTCCCTTGCCTTGAAAACCCTACGGGATCGCCATCAATGTTCCCTCTAAGCTGTGTAGTCCTGTGAGCAAAAACTCTACTTGGTGAGCGACTGGCATTAAAGTCGTGAGCGAGCGATTTGGCTGCTGCATAAATTAGTTTGCTCTGGAGCCCTCCTTCCTGAGCGGAGACAAAAATCTGTGAGCAGGAGGCTAAAAAACTGTGAACTAGCTCACCCTAACTCAGCTTAGAGGGAACACTGGTCGCCATGTTCACTGAGACTCGACTGGACTTTCCACCACCACCTAAAGTTGACCTTTAAGCACACTGTCTCCCTCTCTCTCTCTCACACACACACACAAAACGTGTTCTCCATTCCACATGCTGTTGTGGTTCAGTCACAGCGTCATGACCCCATGGACCACATCACGCCAGGCCCTCCTGTCTTCCGCCATCCTCCAGAGTTTCATGTTCAATAACACTGTCTAACTGCCTCATCCTTTGCCGTCCCCTTCTTCTTTGACCTTCAGTCTTTCCCAGCATCCGGGTCTTCTCCAGTGAGTGCTCCCTTCTCCAGTTTGGTGTAGTGGTTAAGAGCCAGTTTGGTGTAGGAGACCCAGTTTGGTGTCGTGGTTAAGTGCACAGACTCTAATATGGGACAACCAGGTTTGATTCCCCACTCCTCCACCTGCACCTGCTGGATGACCTTGGGCAAGCCGTAGTTCTGATGAGAACTGTCTTTGAAAAAGAGCAGTTTCTGTCAAGAGCTCTCTCAGCCCCACCCGCCTCACAGGGTGTCTGTTGTGGGGAGGGGAAGGGAAAGGAGTTTGTAAGCCGCTCTGAGACACCTTTGGGTAGTGAAGGGTGGGGTATAAATCCAATATTATTATTATTGTTGTTGTTGTTGTTGTTGTTATTATCATTATCATCATTATCGTTGTTGTTGTTATTATTATTACCGTGTTTCCCCGAAAATAAGACACTGTCTTATATTTATTTTTTCTCAAGAAGACACATTAGGGCTTATACCACAAATGCATAGAAATCCTGCTAGGGCTTATTTTGGGGGTAGGTCTTATTTTCGGGGAAACAGGGTATTAGTAGTAGTAGTAGTAGTAGTATTTTAAAAAAATTGGTGGCTAAAG
>NW_015177067.1:172471-194069 GCF_001447785.1 Gekko japonicus
GCTTTGAGACACCTTTGGGTAGTGAAGGGCGGGGTCTAAATCCAATCTCCTCCTCCTCCTCCTCCTTCTTCTTCCTCTTCCTCTTCTTCTGCTCCCAGCCTGAGACTAACCAGTTTGGTGTAGTGGTTAAGTGTGCGGACTCTAATCTGGGAGAACCGGGTTTGATTCCCCACTCCTCGACTTGCACCTGCTGATGTGACCTTGGGTCAGTCACAAGCTCTGTCACAGCTGTTCCTGAAAGAGCAGTTTGTGTCAGAGCTCTCTCAGCCCCACCCACCTCACAGGGTGTCTGTGGTGGGGAGGGGAAGGGAAAGGAGTTTGTAAGCCGCTCTGAGACTCCTTTGGGTAGTGAAGGGCGGGGTATAAATCCAATCTCTTCTTCTCTTCTTCTTCTTCTTCCTTTAGGCTGATCAGGCAAAGACTGGTTGACACTGAGAGGCAGGTTCTTGAGAGCCGTGCAAAAAGTAGATGCTCACCCCTCAATTTGGGGCCTTTACCTTTCCGGCATAGGGCTGAGTATCTAACTTGTTTAACGATCCCGGGGCAGCGCAGAGCATGTATATTAGCCGGGTTTAATGTGTTGCCATCAGCAGTATTACATGGGAGATTAAAAACAAACAAACACACAACCCCATTCGACAGTAGATTGCGTTCCTGCACTAAGCAGGAGATAGAAACTCTTGAACGTGTGTTTCTTTCGTGTACTTTCTACTCGGACGTGTGCCTTACATCCATTGAGCCATGGTTGAGAGAAGTATATAGGGAAACCCGATAAAGGTAAGATTTACTTTCTGCCGACAACCCAGAACCATGTAACAATTGAAACGGTTGCAAACCTTCTGTGTGAAGCTTCAAGAAGGTGTTTAAGTATTCCTTGCAAATTGAGTCGTATGTTCTGTAAGTAATGCCAATAAAGGTCGACTGATGGATTGCTCAAACAAACTGGCAGCAGCTCTCCAGGGTCTCAGGCGGAGGTCTTTCACATCGCCTACTGCCCGGTCCTTTTCAACTGGAGATGCCGGGGATTGAACCTGGGACCTTCTGCATGCCAAGCAAAGGCTCTTCCACTGAGCCGCGGCCCCTCCCCCACATGTACATGAAGCTGCCTTCTACTGAATCCAGACCATTGGTCCATCAAGGTCAGTACTGACCACTCAGACTGGCAGAGGCTCTCCAGGGTCTCAGGCAGAGGACTTTCACATCACCTGCTGCCTGGTCCTTTTAACTGGAGATGCCCGTATTGGACCCAGAATCTTCTGTATGCCAGGCAGAGGCTCTACCACTGAGCCACACATGAACATACATGAAGTTGCCTTATACGGAGTCAGATCCTTGGTCTATGGAAGTCAGTATTGTCTACTCAGACTGGCAGCTGCTCTCCAGGGTCTCAGGCGGAGGTCTTTCACATCGCCTACTGCCGGGTCCTTTTAACTGGAGATGCCGCAGGCCAAGCAGATACTCTACTGTTGAGCCACAGCCCCTCGCCATCGTAGCACAATCCTGGTGACCGTTCCCACCCTTCACTTCACCGGCCTTTGGGCACAGATACGACCCCTCCTCAAAAGGATCTCAAAGCTGAGGATTTTGCTGAATTTTGGGGGCTCTTTTGCTTGGAGAAAATGACGGCTGAGGGGTGACATGATCGAGGTTTACAAAATTATGCATGGGATAGAGCAAGTCAAGAAAGAAGTCTTTTTCTCCCTTTCTCACAATACAAGAACTCGTGGGCACTCCATGAAATTGCTGAGCAGTCGGGTTAGAACAGATCAAAGGGAGTCCTTCTTCACCCAAAGAGTGATTAACACTTGGAATTCACTGCCCCAGGAGGTGGTGGTGGCTACAAGCACGGACGGCTTCAAGAGGGAATTGGATAAAGATACGGAGCAGACAGAGGTCCATTAGTGGCTATTAGCCACAAGGTATAGATAGGAACTCTCAGTCTGGGGCAAGGGATGCTCTGTCCTCTTGGTGCTTGGGGGGGGGGGCAACAGTGGGAGGGCTTCTAGCGTCCTGGCCCCACTGCTGGACCTCCTGATGGCACCTGGTATTTTTGGCCACTGTGTGACACAGAGTGTTGGACTGGAGGGGCCACTGGCCTGATCCAACATTGGCTTCTCTTATGCTCTTATAAGAACTCTCCAGCTGGGGCAAGTGATGCTCTGTCTTCTTGGTGCTTGGGGGGGGGGGCAACAGTGGGAGGGCTTCGGGTGTCCTGGCCCCGCTGCTGGACCTCCTGATGGCACCTGGTATTTCTGGCCACTGTGTGACCCAGAGTGTTGGACTAGATGGGCCACTGGCCTGATCCAACATTGGCTTCTCTTATGTCCTTCTTATGCTGTTTTACTCAAGTGATCTGAAGGCATTTGTTCCACAGAAGCCCTTAACTGGGGCACCAACTCATCGTTTGGGGCACAGGGAGGACTGGACAGCAGTGGTCATGGGCTGGACGAGATGGTTTCTGACCCCTATAAGCCGGTGGGGGGGGGGTATCACCTACAAATTAATTTTTTTGTTTTATTTACCATTTCACACATAGACTCAGGAAAGATTACATAGAGTGAGTCAGTGCAATCGACCAGATTGGACATTCAACAAAGAATACAAGAGGAATTAGGGTTGGTGAACTAAACCAGAAGTCTTAAAACAGAACTGAAGGAAAGCAGAAGTATTAACATGACACATTGAGTGACGCAAAAATTACACTGTAGGGCCCCAGTTTCAGCAAGCCGTACACAGTAGCACAGATCACAGTCCCTAACAATCTATCCACGTAACCTTGTGAATCATTTAGTACAGAACAACTCTACTGCCTGTCCATAAAAGTTCTCTTGAATACTTCAGTTTTGCATAGATTCAGGTGGGGAGTAGTGTTCCCGCTAAGCTGAGCTAGTGTGAGCTAGCTCACAGTTTTTTATTTATTTATTTATTTATTTATTTATTATTCACATTTTTATCCCGCCCTCCCCGGAGTCTCAGGGCGGCTTACAGGGCATATTCCCAGATAAAACCATAAAACAATACAAAATATTAAATTACAGCCCTATTTAAAACAGATTTTGATGCCTAGCAAATTATACAATCTGTACAAATTCTAAAATTTCTAAAAGCAAGATGACTATCCCTGACCATCCCGTTCTCGCCCATAATGCAGCAACTAGATGTGCATGCCCCATCTTGATGTCCATATATGGGGGATAGATGGTAGCTAGTGCGATGGTGGTGCACTAGTGCACTAATGATGGACTGCTGGTGGACTAGTGGTGGACTAGTGGTGGCGGCTCCTATTCAAAAGCCTGGCGGAAGAGCTCCGTCTTGCAGGCCCTGCGGAACTGTGCTAGGTCCCGCAGAGCCCTGATCTCCTCTGGGAGCTCATTCCACCAGATAGGAGCCTCCGGCTCACACATTTTTGTCTTAGCTCAGGAAGGAGGTCTCCAGAGCAAACTGATTAATGCAGGAGCCAAATGGCTTGCTCACAACTTCAATGCTGGTAGCTCACAAGCTGCATTGGTTTGAAGCAACGTAACCAAGTTTGAGTCCAGTGGCACTTTTAAGACCAACAAAGTTTTATTCACTGTGTGAGCTTTCGTGGGCATGCACACGTCTTCAGGGAAACTTACCCCCAGAATTAAACTTCGTTGGTCTTAAAGGTGCCACCGGACTCAAACTTTGTTCAGTTTTGCATGTTGTTGCTGTTGCTACCCATTCAGTCATGTCTGACTCCTGGTGATTCAATGGGCCAGCTCTCTCCACGTTTTCCAATCTTGCACTGTTTCTTTGAGTCGTTCCATGTTCAGGCTGGTGTCGACTTTTCTGGTTTCTAGCCACCATGTTCTCTGGCGGCCCAGTTTCCTTTTGCCGCTAACCAATCCAAGCACAATTGCTTTTTCTAGTGAGTTCTTCCGCATGACGTGGCCGAAATAAGTCAGTCGCAGTTTTATGACTTTTCCTTCCAATGACGTGTCTGGTTTTATGCGCTCCAGTTTTGCATAGTTTGTGGACAGCCAGGAAATTGGCGATCCTCCCATCTACATACAGCCACGCCAAGGGAGTTTCCTTCACGAGGGGCCATTTTAAAAAATTCAATGAGACGTTCTCTTGTCCTCTGGCCACCCCCACCCCCCAAAGAGGTGTGTGTGTTGGGGAGGGAGAGAGTTAAGAACGCAAGAGAACATAAGAGAAGCCAATGTTGGATCAGGCCAATGGCCCATCCAGTCCAACACTCTGGGTCACACAGTGGCCAAAAATACCAGGTGCCATCAGGAGGTCCAGCAGTGTGGCCAGGACACTAGAAGCCCTCCCACTTTTGCCCCCACCCCCCAAGCACCAAGAATACAGAGCATCACTTGCCCCGGAACGAGACTTCCTATCTATACCTCGTGGCTAATAGCCACTGAAGGACCTCTGCTCCAGATGTTTATCCAATTCCCTCTTGAAGCCGTCCATGCTTGTAGCAGCCGCCACCTCCTGTGGCAGTGAATTCCATGTATTAATCACTCTTTGGGTGAAGAAGTACTTCCTTTTATCCGTTCTAACCCGACCGCTCAGCAATTTCATGGAGTGCCCACGAGTTCTTGCATTGTGAGAAAGGGAGAAAAGTACCTCTTTCTCTACCTCCTCTAGAAAGAGAGAAAAGTACTTCTTTCTTTGTCTACCTGCTCTTACAGGTATGAACCCTACAATAATGGAGGGGGGGGGAGGGGGATTTCTACGAGATCAAAGCTGAAACTCGACTATCAAAGCAACTCATTAAACAACCCAAGAGCCTCCTGCGGGATCACAAAACTGAAACCCAAGAGGGGGAAGGAGGAGGAGGAGGAGAAGGAACATTCGCAGGGATTCGAGGCCTTTGTGGCATGAAGCCAAGAGGACAGGCACAATACACGCCACCAGAGACCTTCTCAGATGAACGCAGGTGCAGCGGCTTTGAGAGAGGCGGTCCTAGCAAGGCAGGGCCTCTCATTCACTCCACTCCACACTAACATGCCACAGTATTCCCCACTAATATGTATGGGTGTGAAAACTGGACAATGAAGAAAGCGGGCGGGAGGCCCACATTCTAGCTGTATCTGAAGAAGTGAGCAGTGTCTCACAAAAGCTACTCCCCAGCCACAAACCTTGTTAGTCCTTAAGGGGAGGGGGGGTCAACAGTGGGAGGGCTCCTAGTGTCCTGGCCACACTGTTGGGCCTCCTGACGGCACCTGGTATTTTTGGCCACTGTGTGACCCAGAGTGTTGGACTGGATGGGCCTTTGGCCTGATCCAACATTGGCTTCTCTTAAGTTCTTAGAAGAGGGAATTAGATAAGCTTCTGGAGCAGAGGTCCATCAGTGGCTCTTAGCCACAAGGTATAGACAGGAACTCTCGGTTTGGGGCAAGGGATGCCCTGTATTCTCGGTGCTCGGGGGGGGGGGGGCAACAGTGGGAGAGCTTCTAGTGTCCTGGCCCCACTGCTGGACCTCCTGATGGCCCCTGGTATTTCTGGCCACAGAGTGTGACACAGAGTGTTGGACTGGATGGGCCTTTGGCCTGATCCAACGTTGGCTTCTCTTATGTTTTCAAGAAGCGGGCAGTGCTTCACGAAAGCACCTCCCCAGCCACAAACCGTGTTAGTCCTTAAGGTGCTCCTGGACTCTCGCTCTTTTCTACTGCCACAGACAGACTAACGCGGCCGCCCGTCTTGATCTGTCTCTGTGAAACGCACCACATTTGGCTGTACAGAATGGAAATCCACCAGCCTTATGATATAAGGACAGATGAACTCACATTTTAGCTGTGTCTGAAGAAGGGAGCCGTGACTCACAAAAGCTCCTCCCCTGCCATAAACTTTTTTAGTCTTTAAGGTGCTCCTGGACTCTTGCTCTTTGCTACTGCTACACAAAGACTTAACACAGGGGTGTCGAACTCATTTGTTATGAGGGCCGGATCTGACATAAATGAGACCTTGTTGGGCTGGGTAATGCCAGGTAGCAGAGATATAAACTTTATAAAAGACACAAACCCAAAGGTTGGGTTCTTTTTTACTTAAAATCAAAACCTGCTTAAAACATCAGCACTCCTGCAATATTTTGTTTATTTAACAGTATCTGATAACTGACACCTCTTGCTCTGATTTATTGCATCAAAATGCCTGTGCTGTTGCAATCTTGAGTATGCTGTTCAGGTGTGCATCTGTAAGCTGCAAACCTACGATGACACAGCAGCAGCAGAACTGGAAGAAGAAGCAGAAGACAGCCAGTTCAACTGCGGGGCTGAGAGAAGCCCTCCAGGGGCCTGATCTGGCCCCCGGGCCTCATGTTAGACACCCCTGACTTAACACTACTCAATCTAAAAGTTTTGATCTAAGAATTTGGGCAAATGCAGGATTGAGAGGTCCAGGAGTGGCTGTTCATCATGATAGTGACATGGAACGGCCACAACAAGAGGCAGCGCACCTCCAAATATCAGAGGCCAAGGACAGAAACATGAAACAAAACAGGGGCGGGCCACATCTGGCCCAGGGTTTCTTACGCCCCGAAGTGGAACAAAGAAAAATGATGTGGTTGCCACCACCTGAGGTGTGTGCAAAGTCAAACGATCTTTAAAACAAAAGAGCAGGAAGGTTCTAATCTGGAGCCGTACAAACTGGATTACGAAGCACCTGGCTCCACGGCGGAGATCAGGTTACTAAACCTCTCCAAAAACAAGGTGCAGAGAAAACAGGAAACGTTAAATAAAGGAAGCTGCACGCCCTCTCAGCTCCGCCTGAGCCGAGACCACGCAAGGACACCTGGAGAGACGGGCCTTCTGCCACTGACGCTCAAAAAAGCCTGTCCTGTTTGCCAGCTTACTCCAACATGCACCGTGCACAGCACTCCCTGGTAAGCTATGGAATCTTGTGAGCAGAAATTCTAGTTTGTGAGCTACCGGCATGAAAGTTGTGAGCGAGCGATTTGGTTCCTGCATAAATGAGCCCCATCCCTTCCTGAGCTGAGACAAAAAACATGTGAGCCGGAGGCTAAGAAACTGTGAGCTAGCTCACACTAACTCAGCTTAGAGGGAACACTGACTCCCTGGCACCATTCCCGTTGCCCGCCTTGCTCACCTTTGAGTTCAGCATTCAGGTTGACGATGAGAGGGCTGTTCTTCCAGTCGAAGGTGGCGAGCAGGCGAAGGAAGTGAAGGAAGCCCACCTGGGGAGAACTGCGGGAGGAGAAAAGGGACATGAAACGGGGCTAGAGGTAAAGGCATTAAGCAGATAAAGGTATCTCAAAGTAAAGGTTGGCAATACCCGGCATCTCCAGTTAAAAAGGACCAGGCAGCAGGTGAAGGGAAAGACCTCTGCCTGAGACCCTGGAGAGCTGTAAAGAGGGGCCGTGGCTGAGTGGAAGAACCTCTGCTTGGCATGCGGAAGGTCCCAGGTTCAATCCCCGGCATCTCCAGTTAAAAAGGACCAGGCAGCAGGTGATGGGAAAGACCTCCGCCTGAGACCCTGGAGAGCTGTAAAGAGGGGCTCTGGCTCAGAGCCTCTGCTTGGCATGCGGAAGGTCCCAGGTTCAATCCCCGGCATCTCCAGTTAAAAAGGACCGGGCAGGAGGTGATGGGAAAGACCCCCGCCTGAGACCCTGGAGAGCCGCTGCCAGTTTGAAGACGACGACGAAACTGGATTTATACCTCGCCCTTCACTGCCTGAAGGAGTGGCTTACAATCTTCTTTCCCTTCCCTCCCCTGTGAAGTAGGTGGGGCTGAGAGAGCTCTCTCAAGGACTGCCCTTGAGAGAACAGCTCTAGAGACAGTGGGACTGACCGAAGGTCACACCAGCAGCTGCACGTGGAGGAGTGGGGAATCAAATCTGGTTCTCACAGATTAGAGTCCGTGCTCCTAACCACCACACCAAACTGGCCCTCTCCATCAAAGTCAGTGTTGTCTACTCAGTCTGGTAGCAGCTCTCAAGGATCTCAGGCTGAGGTCTTTCACATCACCTGATACCTGACCCTTACTGGAGATGCCGGGGATTGAACCTGGAACCTTCTGCATCCCAAGCAGATGCTCTACCACTGAGCCACAGCCCCTCCTGGTGAGATGCTTGGTGAGATGCTGAGGAAGCCCACAAGCAGAGTGACGGCCTTCTCCTGTTTCTCTGCCTCCACCGTAAGGCACTCCGATGCATTCTTGCCTCCAAATTTGAGTTCCTGGCAAGGCTGTATTTTAACAGAGAGCCAGTTTGGTGTCGTGATTAGGAGCGTGGACTCTAATCTGGAAGAACCAGGTTTGACTCCCCACTCCTCCACGTGCAGCTGCTGGGGTGACCTTGGGTCAGTCACAAGTTCTTTCAGAGCTGTTCTCTCAAGAGCGGTCCTTGGGAGAGCTCTCTCAGGCCCACCTGCCTCACAGGGTGTCTGTTGTGAGGAGGGGAAGGAAAAGGAGTTTGTAAGGCGCTCTGAGACTCCCTTGGGTAGTGAAGGGCGGGGGATAAATCCAGTCTCTCTTCTTAATCAAGCCAAGTAGGAAGCGAAGCGGCCAGTGCCAAAGGCCCTTACCTGGGCGCCATGTAAGGTGCTGGGCAGAGGAAGAGGGACGCCACCAGCAAATCCACACACTCCTCTGAAAGGCTGTCGTTCAACATCTGTGCACTGACCCAGCGCTTGGCAAGGCGGCAGGTGGACCCAAAAGCTGGATGCTGCTGCTGCAGGCTGGAAACAGAAAGCAACGACCCCTCGTAAGAACCTCAGAAGAGCCCTGCTGGATCAGACCAGTGGTCCATCTAGTCCAGCATCCCTTCTCATACAGCGGCCAACCAGTTCTTCTGGAGGGCCAACAACAGGGCATAGAGGCCGAGGCCTTCCCCTGAGAAGAACCTCAGAAGAGCCCTGCTGGATCAGACCAGTGAGGGTCCATCTAGTCCAGCATCGTGTCTCACACAGCAGCCAAGCAGTTCCTCTGGAGGGCCAACAACAGGGCAGAGAGGCCGAGGCCTTCCCCTGAGAAGAACATCAGAAGAGCCCTGCTGGATCAGACCAGTGAGGGTCCATCTAGTCCAGCCTCCCGTCTCACACGGGGGCCAGCCAGTTCCTCTGGAGGGCCAACAACAGGGCAGAGAGGCCGAGGCCTTCCCCTGAGAAGAAAATCAGAAGAGCCCTGCTGGATCAAACCAGTGAGGGTCCATCCAGTCCAGCCTCCTGTCTCACACAGTGGCCAGCCAGTTCCTCCGGAGGGCCAACAATAGGTGACAGAGGCCAAGGCCTTCCCCTGATGTTGCCTCCTGGCTCTGGGTTTCAGAGGCTGACCGCCTCTGAATGTGGAGGTTCCCCCCAGTCACCATGGCTAGTAGCCATTGACAGGCTTATCCCCCATGAATCTCTCTAATCCCCTTTGAAAGCCGTCTACTCCTGTGACCATCATTACATCCTCCGGCAGCGAATCCCACACTTTAATCACTCCCTGCGTAAAGTAGTATTTCCTTTTGCCAGTCCTGAACCTACTGCCCATCAGCTTCATCGGATGCCCTCGAGTTCTAGTGTTTTGGTTACCCTCGGTATGGTACCCACTGAGACTGGCATCCCACTTTATCTCTTGGACTTGGGCAAGTGATAGGTAGGGAAGGGGGAAGAGGTGCTCTGATAAAAGGCATAAAACAAGAACCCACCTTCCACAGAGAGCAGCGAGGAGAGGCCTACTCTGACTGAACAATCAAGCCAAAAACTGTGTCTGTGGGGGAATTCTGCTGTGAATATGACTATGGACTCTGCAGGACGCCGACCGCCCAACGGTGTGGCTGTTATAATTTGAACACAGAGCAGGTCTTGTGCTGAACGGTCTACAGAGATTCTGCCTCTGCGCCATCCCCTCAAAAGGACATGAGAGAAGCCATGTTGGATCAGCCCAGTGGCCCATCCTGTACAACACTCTGTGTCACACAGTGGCCAAAAACACCAGGTGCCCTCAGGAGGTCCACCAACGGGGCCAGAACCACAGAAGCCCTCCCTCTGTGGCCCCCCCAAGCACCAAGAAGACAGAGCATCACTGCCCCAGACAGAATGTCCCATCTATACCTTGCGGCTAATAGCCCCACATGGACTTCTGCTCTTAAGAACATAAGAGAAGCCATGTTGGATACGGCCAATGGCCCATCCCGTCCAACACTCTGTGTCACACAGTGGCCAAAAACCAGGTGCCTTCAGGAGGTCCAGCAGTGGGGCCAGAACTCCAGAAGCCTTACCACTGTTGCCCCCCAAGCAATGAGAATACAGAGCGTCACTGCCCCAGACATAAGAACGTAAGAGAAGCCAGTGTTGGATCAGGCCAATGGCCCATCCAGTCCAACATGCTGTGTCACACAGTGGCCAAAAGTACCAGGGGCCATCAGGAGGTCCACCAGTGGGGCCAGGACACTAGGAGCCCTCCCACTGTTGCCCCCCCCCAAAGCACCAAGAATACGGAGCATCAATTGCCCCAGACAGAGTGTTCCCTCTATTCCTTCTGGCTAATAGCCACTTCTCCTGGACTGAGGGGAGAAATGGCCTTACAATCCCAAGCCAACCTTGGTCTGGGCAACCAGGAGACCTGCTTTTGGTGAACACCGATGGCCGACCCCTTTGGCCCCTCTGCCACACCCTCGGTTGCCAAGGAGCGGCTCTGACGCGGAGGATCCCCAGTCTCCTGCAGGCAGGTCCCCAGGGTGCGCTGACAGGACCGTGGCCCTTCACAGACACAGCGGGGCCACTCTTACTCCCTCACCCGTGAAGAGTGCTGGTCAGGAAGGGCAGGTGGAGGGTCTCCAGTTCGAGCCGCAGGGACTCCTCGGTGTCCTGGTACTTCAGCATGCCCTCTGGGGTGACCACCTCCTTCAGGATCTGCGGCTCTCGGTGGTAGGCCACTCGGAGGCGGAAGACGTAGCCGTCCTGGGAGGGAAAAAAAGAAGAAGAAGAAGAGGAAGAGGAAAAAGAAGAGGAAGAAGAGGAAGAAGCGGAAGAGGAAGAAGAAGAAGAAGAAGAGGAAGAGGAAGAAGAGGAAGAAGAGGAGGAGGAGGAGGAAGAGGAAGAAGAGGAAGAAGAGGAAGAAGAGGAAGAGGAGGAAGAGGAGGAAGAAGAGATTGGATTTATACCCCGCCCTTCACTACCCGAAGGAGTCTCATAAGAACATAAGAACATAAGAGACGCCAATGTTGGATCAGGCCAAAGGCCCATCCAGTCCAACACTCTGTGTCACACAGTGGCCAGAAATACCAGTGCCATCAGGAGGTCCAGCAGTGGGGCCAGGACATTAGAAGCCCTCCCACTGTTGACCCCCCCCCAAGCACCAAGAAGACAGAGCATCACTTGCCCCAGAGCCCCTAGCTATACCTTGTGGCTAATAGCCACTGATGGACCTCTGCTCCATATGCTTATCTAATTCCCTTTTGAAGCCGTCCATGCTTGTAGCACCCACCACTTCCTGTGGCAGTGAATTCCATGTGTTAATCACTCTTTGGGTGAAGAAGTACTTCCTTTTATCCATTCTAACCCGACCGCTCTGCAGTTTCATGGAGTGCCCACGAGTTCTTGTATTGTGAGAAAGGGAGAAAAGTACCTCTTTCTTTACCTGCTCTTTCCCATGCATAATCTTATAAACCTCGATCATGTCACCCCTCAGTCGTCTTTTCTCCAAGCTAAAGAGCCCTAAGCGCTTTAACCTTTCCTCATAGGGAAAGTGTTCCAACCCTTTTATCATTCGAGTTGCCCTTTTCTGCACTTTTTCCAAAGCTATAATATCCTTTTTAAGGTGTGGTGCCCAGAACTGCACACAGTACTCCAAATGAGGTCTCACCATTGATTTATATAGGGGCATTATTATATTGGCTGATCTGTTTTCAATACCCTTCCTAATAATCCCCAGCATAGCATTGGCCTTCTTTATTGCAGTCACACACTGTCTCGACATTTTCAGTGAGTTATCCACTACAACTCCAAGATCTCTCTCTTGCTCAGTCTCTGCCAGTTCAGACCCCATGTCTCAGAGCGGCTTTACAATCTCCTTCCCTCCCTCTCCCCACAGGTGCAGCTGGAAGAACTCTGACAGAAACTGCTCTTGAGAGAACAGCTCTGAGGGAGTTGTGACTGACACAAGGTCACCCATCTGGCTGTATGTGTAGGAGTGGAGTCTGGTTCTCTAAATTAGAAGAGGAGGAGGGGGGGAGGAAGAGGAGGAGGAGATTGGATTTATACCCCGCCCTTCACTACCCGAAGGTGTCTCAGAGCGGCTTACAAACTCCTTTCCCTTCCCCTCCCCACAACAGACACCCTGTGAGGTGGGTGGGGCTGAGAGAGCACTTTCCAGAACAGCTCTGACAGAGCTGTGGCTTGCCCAAGGTCATCCAGCAGGTGCAAGTGGAGGAGTGGGGAATCAAACCCAGTTCTCCCAGATCAGAGTCCGCGCACTTCACCACTACACCAAGCACGCGCTCCCGTCAGCCGCCCTGGCAAAACCCCTCCGCTCCTCCTTTAGTATCCCTTCTTCCCTCCTGGCGCACTTCTGTAATGCCAGCACTATCTTGCTTCCCTGGTGGAAAGACTGGCGAGTCTAATACGCACCCGTCGCTGGAAGTACAGAACCAGGTTGCGGCGGATGTCTGATTTATGATAATGCGTTCCGGCCTTATGGACAGAGTTGCCAACCTCCAGGTGGGCATGAATCTCTCCTATTATATAAAAGCATTTTGGGGTGGCTACCGGCCTATGGGGTGGTGAGAAGAAATGCGCTCCCTCAGCCATTGGGCCGCCGGCTGCCACTCGGGGCAACTGGCATGCCATTGGCTGGGGGGATGGGGGGGAGGGACAAGGCTAGCTGGCTTGGCACGCGCGCAGCTAGAACAGGCAGCGAGCGGCCGTCCCTCGCTCACCGCCACTCCACTGCTACGTGTGCCGCTCGCTCGCTTAGGCAGCCGGTGGGGAGAGGCCAGCTGCCTTGGCATGCCGGGCCCGCGAGCAGGCGGGGAAGGAGATAGCCCGCCCGGCTTGGCCAGACGCTGTGGATGGCCGAGACCTGCCGCCTTCGGCAGCCGCCTCCTCCAGCGCGCCAACAGAGGAGGGACAAGGCCAGCGGACTTGCTCCAGCGAACCTAGAAGAGTCTGGAGCAGACGGCTGTGTATAATTTCATTGACCTTTGTAATTTTTCTATGAAGGAATAAGTGGTTGTTTTCATTACTGCACACTAAATGATGTTATTTATTTATTTATTAGATTTATGCCCCACCCTCCCCGCAAAGCAGACTCAGGGCGGCTTCCATACAAACTTAAATACAGTTAAAATCATACAGTTATCTCCCTTATAAATAAAAGCCGAATGGTGGTGGCACTTCTCTAGAACATTCCACACGCTCCGGAATTGGTTGGCGCCCAGGTGTGTCACTCAGAATCTGTCCCTATCCACTGGCTGCATTGCTTGAGTCTCACCTCCAACATTCTAAACAGTTGGCTGTCGTCCTGTCCCCCCCATAGCCAGTCAGAACACAGAGGTTATTTGCATATGCAGCCTCACTGGCCTTTGCCTCGGAACACAGAGGTCGTTTGCATATGCGACTTGATTGGCTTTTGCCTCTAACATTCTAAACAGTTTTGCTGTTCTGAGGTAAAATGTGTCCAATCTCCAGGTGAGGGCTGGAGATCACTCAGAATTACAACTGCTTTCCAGATGGCAGAGATCAGTTCCCCTGGAGAAAATGGTAGGCTCTGTATCCTTATATGCTGCTGAGGTGGCCCCCGTATGACAGCCAATGTGACATAGCAGTCAGGGCTTCAGAGCACGGGAGAGGCTGCAGGTGTGTGGGGGGTGGAAAGCTGAAGAGTGAGGGGGAAATAAAGGTAGGTTGATGATTGGCTGGGAAGGAGATAGGGTTGCCAACTCCAGGTGGGAAATTCCTGGAGATGTGAGGGATGGAACCTGGAGAGGTTGAGGTTTCAGGAGGCATGGGACCTCTGTTCTTTAGGTAGCAGAGATCAGTTCCTCTGGAGAAAATACCCTGCTGAGATCGCCACAGCAAATTGACACTGAGTGTCCAAGGCCGGGGCACCCGCCCAGAGCCTCTTTCTAGAGACCGTTGTATTTATTTCCACAACGAGCCTTTTTCCTAGTTTTAAATACAACAGATAAAATACAAACACAAGGTGCTGGCAGCAGTTAAAAGATCAACTTAGATGGCTCATTTTCAAGATGAATTACCCCTTCCCATATCTTCTCAATGTTCTTCTGCTCAGAACTTCTTATGGCATCGGCGCGATGTTAAAGCCACGGGCCATGGCTCCATGTTAAAACCACGAGCCAGGGTTCTACGACAGCGACGGCCCCTAATCAAATGCCTGGTGGAAGAGCTCCATCTTGCAGGCCCTGCGGAACTGTGAAAGGTCCCGCGGGGCCCTGATCTCCTCCAGGACCTCGTTCCACCAGGTAGGGGCCGCCACTGAAAAGGCCCCGGCCCTGGTAGTAGCTAGCCTGGCCTCCCTCAGGCCAGGGAGGGTTAACAAATTTTGAGACCCAGACCGTAGTGCTCTCTGGGGTATGTATGGGGAAAGGCGGTCCCGTAGGTATGTCGGACCCCGGTCATATAGGGCTTTAAAGGTAAGAACCTAGTCTCTTTTGTTATTGTATTGTTCTGTGGGCATCTAGCACACATCTGTATATTTTTTCATAGCAGACTGTCCTGGGATTGTGTGTTATTCTCGTGGACCGTTACCTTATAGACATCAGTGTAGGCAGGGCCGGGCCGGCAGAGGAGGTGGTATTGCCGGCGCAGGAGTTCCGCCAGCTGGATCTGGAAGGCGGCCTTGATCCGCCGGATGGCTTCCTGGTCTTGAGGCCACTGGCCGCTCCCCTCCATGTGACACAGGACTGGGGGAGGAGAGAACAAATCAGCCAGAAGAAACACAAAGAGGAAGCAAGAAGGAGCCGGGGAGCCTGTGATCACCTCCCCTCTACGCCCCAGCTTCCCTTGCGGGAATTAACATTCCATCTGGATTGAAGAGACTAAGAGGCACCCATGTCCAAAAGCTCTGACGGAGGGCTAAAGGTTTCCCTCGCTCAAAATCCAGTCGAATCCAACTCTAGGGGGCGCTGCTCATCTCCATTTCCAAGCCGAAGAGCCGGCGCTGTCCGAAGACGTTTCCGTGGTCACATGTGGCTGGCATGACCAGACGCCAAGGCACACAGAATGCTGTTACCTTCCCACTGAAGCGGTACCTGTTTATCTCCTTGCAATTTCTTGCTTCTGAACTGCTAAGTTGGCATGAGCCGGGGCCATAGACGGGAGCTCACTCCATCCCGCGGCACTTGGGTCTCGAACTGCTGAGCTACAGACCTTCCAGTCTGCAGCTTCAGCGTCTTAACCTCTGAGCCACCGCGGCCCCGACGGAGGGCTACTGAAGAGTTAAAAATTAAGGACTGTGTGAACTCCAGTGTGCTTCTTAGGGGTTGCACAAAAGGACCCATATTCTCCGCCAAGAAAAACTTTCTCTCTCTCTCTCTCTCTTTGCCACCAAGTTGCAGCCGACTTACAAAGACTCTGGAGGGTTTTCAAGACAACAGAGATGAACAGAGGTGGTTTGCCCTTGCCTGCCTCTGCATGGTGACCCTCAACTTCCTAGGTGGTCTCCTATCCAAATACTAAATGGGGCTAAAAAGGTAAAGGTAAAGGTTCCCTTGCTCGAAAGCCAGTCGAATCCGACTCGGGGAGTGCGGTGCTCATCTCTGTTTCAAAGCCGAAGAGCCAGCCCTGTCCGAAGACTTCTCCGTGGTCATGTGGCCGGCATGACTAAACACCAAGGTGCACGGAACGCTGTTACCTTCCCACTGAAGTGGTACCTATTTATCTACTTGCAATTTCTTGCTTTCGAACTGCTAGGTTGGCAGGAGCTGGAACTAGAGATGGGAGCTCACTCCGTCTTGCGGCACCCGGGTCTTGAACTGCTGAACTACTGACCTTCCACAGCCTGCAGTTCAGCGTCTTAACCACTTGAGCCACCGCAGCTTATGGGGTTAACAGCAGCTTAAAAGATTAGTGACTTTCTTAACAACATACGTTCAAGACACTATTCCTGATGATCTTTTGGAAACATCAGTTGATAAATCCCAACTTAGAAACTAGATGTATGACTTTAACACCCGGCTAGACCGCTCTTTGATACTAAAATCAAAAGCGGCACCATGGTACAAAGCAATTAAAGCAGACCATAGTAGAACTCCATACTTAGTCAATATGTCTGAACACGTACTTAGAGCGTCCTTTACCTCTCTACGGTTTCAATCAATGCCAACGGCCATTTCGGAGGGCCGATTCAATCGCACTCCATGGGCCCATCGTCGATGTATTTTTGGCACCCACGAACTTGAGGATTTACCTCACTATATCCTCTTTTGCCCACTGTATATTCTAGTCCAGGGGCTAGATTTTTAGCAGGTATTTTATCTGGTCTTAGTGCTTACCCAGTTGAAGATAAAATTTTATTTCTGTTATCTGACATTGATGCATATGTCTCTTATAGATAAGGTTTCCCTTGCTCGAAAGCCAGTCGAATCCGACTCTAGGGTTGCGGTGCTTATCTCCGTTTCCAAGCCGAAGAGCCAGCGCTGTCCGAAGACTTCTCCATGGTCATGTGGCCGGCATGACTAGATGCCGAGGCACACGGAACGCTGTCACCTTCCCACCGAAGCGGTACCTGTTTATCTACTTGCAATTTCTTGCTTTCCAACTGCTAGGTTGGCAGGAGCTGGAACTAGAGACGGGAGCTCACTCCGTCATGCGGCACTCGGGTCTCAAACCGCTGAACTACAGACCTTCCACAGCCTGCAGTTCAGCGTCTTAACCACTTGAGCCACCGCAGCTCCTATGTCTGTTATACAGTTTCATTATTTGCCCTTGCTGCAAAGAATATATGTTCCGAGGTGGCATCGGGAAGGTGCATTACTCGGGCTGCTATGTTAAATTTTTGCCACTGACGTCTGCCACTTTTATATATTCTGATATTAACCTATAGTTTGTTCACAATTTGTATTCTGTAATTTTGTAACAGCCAGTGGCTAATTACAATAAACTGAACTGAGACTGCTACTAAACGGGGCCGACCCAGCATCGCTTCCAGGATCTGATGAGATTATACTAGCCGGGGCTGTCCAGGTGAGAGCAAGAAGACTCAGACTTATCTATGTTCTTACTAGCCTGCTATTCGTGCTTTGCTACGGTATTTAAGTTCCATCAATCCAGTTATAAATGCTGATGATGTGAAGTTTGAAAGCTAACATTTGTTGTAGGGATTCTAATGGAGAAGATTGTGGTGTGAAAAATGAAGCGAGACATACGTCCTTTTTTCTCGACTGAAGGACCTCTCCGTAGACTGCTGGGGCGGGCTCCCTCGTGGCTTTAAGCACCTTGCAACCGCTGCACCACCTGACAGACAACTGCCTGTTCGGTGTAGGAGGTGGGGACCAGTGTTCCCTCTAAGCTGAGTGAGTGTGAGCTAGCTCACAGTTTTTTAGCCGCCGGCTCACACATTTTGGTCTCAGCTCAGGAAGGGAATGGCCCCAGAGCAAACTGATTTATGCAGCAGCCAAATCGCTCGCTCACAACTTTAATGCCAGTAGCTCACAAAGTAGGATTTGTGCTCACAAGACTCCACAACTTAGAGGGAGCATTGGTGGGGAACATGCTTGAAGCCATAGGGAGGCTGGGCCAGCAGCTTTGCTTCACCTCACAGGCGGTTGTTGGCCACTCCTGCTTTCCTCAACTGTCATGAGCTCTCTGCAGTCCCCTGTAACTGCTTTTTTTAACCTCAGAACACTGAGCTCTGCAGCTGACCAATCAGAAAGTGGGGGGTGCAAGGAGGCAGCAGCCTGGCAGCCGCATAGGAATCAATGGGGGGAGCACATTTTACCCCTTTTGACCCCCTTAGGGGCCGAATTTCTAAAAGTCCCTTCTTAGTGAGCATCTATGTCACGGTAGGAGAGCTCTCCCCGAATCTGGTGTCTCTAGGTTCAGCGGTTTGGCCTGGGCATTGATTTTGCAGTGAAGGGACTTTCTTTTATATATAGATAGATATATAGATGCAACGAACATTAAATTGAGCCAACTTCAGAGAACGGCGGAAGACAGGAAGGCCTGGCGTGATCTGGTCCATGGGGTCGCGAAGAGTCGGACTCGACTGTGCGACTGAACAACAACTAAAAGATAGATATACCCAACGCATGCTTCTCCCCCCCCCCACGCATTCACATCCGCTGCTCCAAGCCAACACTGTCCCCAAAACCCATCCTTGCCTTTCATTGGAGAGATATAAACAGGGCAGGGCTTCTCCGCCAGCGGCACCAGAGACTCCCGATCCTTGTTCCTGGCATAGTAGGCATAATCCGGTATCACAGGGACTGGAGGGAAGACCTAGGGAAACGGCAGATTGGCATTTAAATGGAGGAAGGGGGGGGGGAAGCCACCGGAGAATTTCCCTTGCATTCTACAATGGTGGCGGACCCCCAAAGCCAGTTTGGTGTAGTGGGTAAGAGCGGTGCACTCTAATCTGGAGAACCGGGTTTGATTTCCCATGCCTCCACTTGCAGCCAGCTGGGTGACCTTGGGCCAGTCACAAGTTCTCTCAGAGCTGTTCTCTCCAGAGCAGTTCTCCCAGAGCTCTCTCCGCCCCACCTACCTCACAGGGTGTCTGTTGTGGGGAGAGGAAGAGACGGTGATTGTAAGCCACTCTGTGACTCCTTCGGGTAATGAAGGGTGTGTTATAAAACCAACTCTTCTTCTTCAAACACAAAGCAAGTTCTTCAGGATATCTTGATGCCAGATGTTTATTTCTTTTATTTAATTCATATCTACCCTGTCTTTCTCCCCAAGGGTGACCCAGAGGAAGATGAAGAGATTGTATTTATCCCCCGCCCTTCACTCAGAGTCTCAGAGCAGCTTACAAACTCCTTTCCCTTCCCCTCCACACAACAGGTACCCTGTGAGCAATGCTCCCTCTAATCTGTGGAGTCTTGTGAGCAAAAATTCTACTTTGTGAGCTACCGGCATTAAAGTTGTGAGTGAGCAATGCCCTGGAGCCATCCTTCCCAAGCCAAGACAAAAATCTGTGAAGCGGAGGCTAAAAAACTGTGAGTGAGCTCACACTAACTTAGCTTGGAGGGAACACTGCCTGTGAGGTAGGTGAGGCTGAGAGAGCTCTTTCCAGAACCGTCCTTGAGAGAACAGCTCTGACAGAACTATGGCTTGCCCAAGGTCATCCAGCGGGTGCAAGTGGAGGAGTGGGGAATCAAACACAGTTCTCCCAGATCAGAGTCCGCAGACTTAACCACTACACCGAACCCAAAGCAGCTTACATCCTTCTCCTCTCCTCCATTTTATCCTCACAACACTCCTGTGAGGTAAGTCAGGCTGAGAGACTGTGACTGTCCCAAGATCACCCTACAAGATTCCATGGCATGTGTGGGGGGATTCAAACCCGGGTCTTCCAAGATTTTAGTCTGACACTTTCAACCACTGCACCACACTGGCAGTGTTTCTCTGGAGGACCAAATACGAGGGACAGACAATATAAGGCAGGCATCTAATCCCAGAGATCATAAAATAGTTCTTGCTGAATCGGACCAAAGAGAAATTTAATGAGCTTTGGAGAATCTTTTACTGTGTTTTGGAATGAGAAGACAAGATTTACCCGTTTGCTTTTTCTGAATGATTGTAAATATTGTCTTTTCTATGATTTGTTACGTAACATACTCTGACTCAATCCAAGGGGCCTCCCATCTCTCTGGTTGGAGGGGAAAAAACCGTCGGCAGCTGCCCGACAGAATAATAAAATACATTGTAAAAACTGACTTTTATATTAATTTCCAAATCCAAATCCTCAGTTTGGTGTAGCGGTTAAGTGTGCGGACTCTAATCTGGGAGAACCGGGTTTGATTCCCCACTCCTCCGCTTGCACCTGCTGATGTGACCTTGGGTCAGTCACAAGCTCTGGCACAGCTGTCCTTGAAAAAGAGCAGTTTGTGTCAGAGTTCTCTCAGCCCCACCTAACTCACAGGGTGTCTGTTGTGGGGAGGGGAAGGGAAAGGAGTTTGTAAGCCGCTCTGAGACTCCAAGTGAAGGGCGGGGTACAAATCCAATCTCTTCTTCTTCTTCTTCTTCTTCTTACATTAATAGCAAACTAAGGAAGGTTAGTCAAAATTCATTTCTAAGAAAAGGAAAGTCTCGTACATGTGTAGCAGGAAAAATCAGCGCGCCTGGGGGCATTTCTGTACAACAGCCTGGATTAGCTGAGGCGTCTCTGTTTGGTTCCTCTCCCATAAGGCCTTGCAGGCTTAGCTATTGTCATCTCTCAAGCCTCTCTCTAGCCTGACAGGGCACTCTGCGTTCTTAAAATCACAAGAAGAGATTCCAGCGATATTAGATAGTTTACATAGAGGATGATGTTACACAGTTACCATAAAAATAGTAAAAAATACTGTATGTATGTATTGCTATGAGGTATAATATGTTATTGTTACTGTTCCAAGGATTATCACAAAATGTTACAAATCGTTATATAGCTGTTACAGATGTCCGTTTTATTTAAATTAAAATGTTGATTTAAATGTTTAAAAAAGCACTCTGCACTAAAAAGAAGAAAAAGAAGAGAAGAAGGGATTGGATTTATACCCCGCCCTTCACTCAGAGTCTCAGAGCGGCTTACAAACTCCTTCCCCTTCCCCTCCCCACAACAGGCACCGTGCGAGGCGGGTGGGGCTGAGGGAGCTCTGAGAGAACTGCTCGTCCAAGGACAGCTCTGACAGAACTATGGCTTGCCCACGGTCATCCAGCAGGTGCAAGCGGAGGAGTGGGGAATCAAACCTGGTTCTCCCAGATTAGAGTCCGCACACTTAACCACCGCACCAAAATGGCACAAGAGAGCTCTTTCGAGGACTGCTTTTGAGAGAACAGCTCTGAGAAAACTTGTGACTGACCCTGGGTCACCCACCTGGCTGCATGTGGAGGAGTGGGGAATCAAGCCTGGTTCTCCAGATTAGAGGCCGCCGCTCTTAACCACTTCACCACTGAGCAAGCCAATCGTTAATTCTGGAACTGCGCAAGCCTTGGAACAAGCCCAAGGAACCAGGAGTCCTTTCCCACAGTCTTGCTCTTCTCCCTCCTTCCCTTCCCTGTTTTCCTTCTTCTCCTCGGCTTCCCTCTGGAGTACCTGCCGAATGTCACCTGCAGCTGCACCTGCACTAGCATCGACTGCATGGGAGAGTGAAACAAGGGGGGAAAGATGGGGTGGAAAGGATGCCACTGGTGCGGCTTGGATTGGCTCACCAGAGAACAGTTTACATTTCTCTAGGTCTATCATTTCAGACTGGCAGCCCTACGGCGGGACCAGCTCCCCCCAAAAGCAGTTTCTGGGCTGCCCAGCATCGGGGACTGAACCGCCCTCCACAAGGCAATCCCGAGACTTGGAGGGTACGTAGGAAACGTCGACCCAGGGAACTTTTACAGCAAGGCCTAAGAGCAACGGAAAGGCTGTCTTGAGGCCTACAGGCCGCTCCACCCCTCAGCCTCAGCCTGAGGATCGAGACAGTGTCAAACAGGATGCGGGCCTTCGAAAGGCCCGCTTGGCTCTGCGTCAGCACA
>NW_015177067.1:194800-204197 GCF_001447785.1 Gekko japonicus
AAGGAATCAGATAAACATATGGAGCGGAGGTCCATCAGTGGCTATTAGCCACAAGGTCTAGATAGGAACTCTCGGTCTGGGGCAAGGGATGCTCTGTACTCTTGGTGCTTGGGGGGGGGGGCGCAACAGTGGGAGGGCTTCTGGTGTCCTGGCCCCACTGCTGGACCTCCTGAGGGCACCTGGTATTTTTGGCCACTGTGTGACAGAGCGTTGGACTAGATGGACCATTGGCCTGATCCAACATTGGCTTCTCTGTTATGTTCTTATGTATGTTCTTATACAGAGTAGAGGTCCATCAGTGGCTCTTAGCCACAAGGTATTAGATAGGAACTCTCAGTCTGGGGCAAGGGATGCTCTGTCTTCTTGAGCACGGCTCCTCCTCCACACATGTGTGGGCAATCAGACCCTCCCGCCCGACAGCTTTCCGTGGAAATCAACCCCCAACTCCTGCCAGACGGAGAAGCCTCATCTGCCCCCCAACTCCTGCCAGACGGAGAAGCCTCATCTGCCAAGAGGCCCCGACAGACGCTCTCGGCAGGCCGCATCTGCTCGGCAGGCCGCATCTCAGAGCCAGTTTGGTGTAGTGGTTAAGTGCACAGACTCTAATCTGGGAGAGCCGGGTTTGATTCCCCACTCCTCCACTTGCAGCTGCTGGATGACCTGGGGCAAGCCATAACTCTGTTCTTGAAAAAGAGCAGTTTCTGTCAAGAGCTCTCTCAGCCCAACCCGCCTCACAGGGTGTCTGTTGTGGGGAGGGGGAGGGGAAGGGAAAGGAGTTTGTAAACCGCTCTGAGACACCTTTGGGTAGTGAAGGGCAGGGTAGAAATCCAATCTCTTCTTCTTCTTCTTCTTCCACCCGCCCCACTCCCCACTTCGGGGAGACCAGACTCACATCTGTGTAGCGGAGCGCCGGATGGGCCCCCTGCACGGCGGTCACCGTCAGCGGCAGCCCCTCCAGGTTCCACAACTTGCGGCTCAGGTCATCGTAGGAGCGGACGACGTCCACCATGGCCTCCTCGCCGGTGCCCGCTGGCTGCGAACAAACCCAGGAGAGAAGAAAGTCGAGAGAAATTCGGCAGGAACCCCTCAATGTGGTCCTCCCACCTCCACAAAGTTATCGTAGGGAATGGAAATGGCACCGAAAAGGTCGGCTGGAGCAGAGAAACGGTTTCTGTTCCTTTTAAATTACGTATTTGTTCATCTATAACCCAACTTTTCCCCCAACAGGGACCCGGGGTGGCTTACTTAATCCTCCATTTTATCCTTACAACGATCCTGTGAGGGAGGTGAGGCGGAGAGCGTGCGTGACTGGCCCTAGGTCACCCAGCAAGCTTCCATGGCAGAGGCCACAGCCCCCGCACACGCAAACCGTAGGAGGAACACAAAAGCAGCACAAGTGTGAAGAGAGGAGACACCACCCAAAATTACAAAAAGGGTCATGCCAGTGTTCCCTCTAAGCTGAGTGAGTGTGAGCTAGCTCACTGTTTTTTAGCCTCCGGCGCACACATTTTTGTCTTCGCTCAGGAAGGAGGGCTCCAGAGCAAACTAAGTTATGCAGCAGCCAAATGGCTCGCTCACAACTTTAATGCCAGCAGCTCACAAAGCAGAATTTTTGCTCACAAGACCCCACTGCTTAGAGGGAGCCTTGGTCCATGCTGAACCAGACCAACGGTCCAGCAACAGCTTTCAGATTCCCTGAAAATCTCTATACAGGTCACAGAAGCCGAACCCTCTCTCTGATGCTGCCCTCCGGCAATGATATACAGAGGTACACTGCCCATGAACATGGAGGTTCCATGGAGGAACAGGCTTCCCGGGGAGGCAGTGGGCTCTCCTTCTCGGGAGGTTTTCAAACGGAGGCTAGATGGCCCTCCTGACAGCAATGCTGATTTTGTGAACGGAGGCAGATCATGAGAGGGAGGGCAGGGAGGGTCGCCTCAGTGCTTAGTTCTCGTGGTCTTTTCTTACACACCCAGAGATCGCCACTTTGGGATCAGGAACAGGTTGGCCCAGTTTTTCGGCTTCCTCTGGAAACAGAGCAGGGGTCACTGGTGCTGGGGGAGGTAGTTGGGAATATCCTCTGTTATGCAGGGGATTGGACTAGATGACTCTTGAGATCCCATTCAGTTCTACGTTTCTATGTACCCAATGGCAACTAACAACCGTCGATGCAGTTCTGGTCACCACACCTTAAAAAGGATATTATCGCTTTGGAAAAAGTGCAGAAAAGGGCAACTCGAATGATCAAAGGGTTGGAACACTCTCCCTATGAGGAAAAGTTAAAGCGCTTAGGGCTCTTTAGCTGGGAGAAACGACGGCCGAGGGGTGACATGATCGAGGTTTATAAGATTATGCATGGGAAAGAGCAGGTAGAGAAAGAGGTACTTTTCTCCCTTTCTCACAATACAAGAACTCGTGGGCACTCAATGAAATTGCTGAGCGGTCGGGTTAGAACGGATAAAAGGAAATACTTCTTCACCCAAAGAGTGATGAACACGTGGAATTCACTGCCACAGGAGGAGGTGGTGGCTACAAGCATGGACGGCTTCAAAAGGGAATTAGATAAGCATATGGAGCAGAGGTCCATCAGTGGCTATTAGCCACAAGGTATAGATAGGGACTCTGGGGCAAGGGATGCTCTGTATTCTTGGTGCTTGGGGAAGGGGTCAACAGTGGGAGGGCTTCTAATGTCCTGACCCCACTGGTGGACCTCCTGATGGCACCTGGTATTTCTGGCCACTGTGTGACACAGAGTGTTGGACTGGATGGGCCTTTGGCCTGATCCAACATTGGCGTCTCTTATGTTCTTATGATGGGCCTACCTTCTCTTAAAAGCCATTTAAAATAATAGCTAGCGGCAACACCTGTGGCAGTGAGTTCCACAAGTTGACCACTCTTTTTGCATGTAAGAAAGACCTGCTGGGGGAACCCTTGCCTGCCCCCCTAACCCTAGCTTGAGAGATGGGTGTTTTTCTTGGTGGAGAATATAGGAGATCTTATGCAAACCTTAAGCATCATTACAGAGATTACACAGTGGGGTGTTTTTTTTAACTCTTCGGCAACTCTGTATCAGGGCTTTGAACGGGGGACCTCCCAAACTGATGGTGTGGTTCTAGGGTTCTCTCCAGCAAGTTAGCAAGACTGGCATATTTGCAAAAAATTAATTGCGTGGGCTACTGAACAGGAAAAGGGGTAGGGGAAGGAGAGTGGACAGAAATGAGAAAATGCACCCAGGAAGGAGAAACGGCAGATGTTCCGTGTGCCAAACCACAACCCCTTCTTGGGCGAAGAGCAGATTTGGGTAGCTTCGTCGCCACTCCCTTTAAACAAAGAGCAGAGAGACTGCAAGCCGGTCCTAGAAATAACGCAAGCTCCTGGTGCCACCTCTAGGCCGATCCGGTCATTGCAAGCAGCCCCAAAAGGCCTTGAAGGAGAATTCAGTCTACAAACAGCTGAGATTCATTCAGAAGAGGCTTAGGCATTTCCTGCACGAATGCAAAGGGAGTGTTTTTGTTTAAGAACTGCCTTAGAACCAATGTTCCCTCTAAGCTGTGGAGGCTTGTGAGCAAAAATTCTACTGTGTGAGCTACTGGCATTAGAAGAAGAGGAGATTGGATTTATTCACTGCCCTTCACTTGGGAGTCTCAGAGCGGCTTACAGACTCCTTTCCCTTCCCCTCCCCACAACAGACACCCTGTGAGGTGGGTGGGGCTGAGAGAACTCTGACAAACTGCTCTTTTTCAAGGACAGCTGTGCCAGAGCTTGTGACTGACCCAAGGTCACACCAGCAGCTGCAAGTGGAGGAGTGGGGGAATCAAACCCGGTTCTCCCAGATTAGAGTCCGCACACTTAACCACTACACCAAACAAGTTATGAGCGAGCGATTTGGCTACTGCATAAATTAGTTTGCTCTGGAGCCCCTCCTTCCTGAGCTAAGAGAAGAAGGTGTGAGCCGGAGGCTAAAAAAACGGTGAGCCAGCTCACACTAACTCAGCTTAGAGGGAACACTGCTTAGAACTACTTGGATAATTCGAACAAGTGACAGGGACCGAAGAGTGAAAACTTTACAGGGTATCCAAGGGATTTAGAAGAACCACACAAGACAAAAGGCAAAGCGGAAACACCTAAGTTGAGTGATTGATCAGGAAATGGGACTCTCTGTCTTGGAGAAGAGATGCTTCCAAGGTGACCGGATTGCCCCCTACTGATACCTAAAGGGATGACATGCAAAGTTTCTGTTGTGCTGGATCACACGACTTGGGACTATAATGGATATAAACTACAGCAGAGGAGGTTTCATCTAAATTTGGGGAAGAGCTGCCTGATGGCGAGGCATGTTCAACACTGGAACAGTCTCCCTTGTGAGGGGGTTGGAGCACCTTCCTTACGAGGAAAGGCTGAAGAGTCTGCGATTTTTCGGTTTAGAAGAGAGATGACTAAAGGAAGGGACAGGATAGAGGTTTATCAAATTATGCCTGGGCTTGGAGAGAGCTGACAATAACAAATTTTTCTCCCTCTCCCAAAAGACTACACCTCGAGGGCATCCCATGAAGCTGATGGGCAGTAGGTTCGGGAGGGACAAAAGGAAATACCACTTTACACAGGGAGTGATTAAAATGTGGGATTCGCTGCCACGGAATGTAGCGATGGCCAAAGGAGTAGACCATTTTAAAAGGGGATTAGACAGATTCGTGGAGGATAAGTCTAGCAGTGGCTACCAGCGAGGGTGGCTGAAGGGAACCTCCACATTCAGAGGCACTAAGCCTCTGAGTCCCAGAGCCAGGAGGCAACACCATGGGAAGGCCTCAGCCTCTTTGTCCTGTTGTTCACCCTCCAGAGGAACTGGTTGGCCATTGCGTGAGACAGGATGCTGGACCACATGGACCAGTGGTCTGATCCAGCAGGGCTCTTCTGATGTTCTTATGAAGGCCTCGGCCTCTGTGCCCTGTTGTTCACCCTCGAGAGGAACTGGTTGGCCACTGTGTGAGAGAGGATGCTGAACTAGATGGACCACTGCTCTGATCCATCAGGGCTCTTCTGATGTTCTTATGAAGGCCTCAGCCTCTATGCCCTGTTGTTCACTGTAACGATTTCATGTTTATGTGTGTGTGTGTCTTTAAAAGTTTAGTTTGCAGGCTGTGATATTCTAGAGTGCTGGAAACAGGCAAGTGATATGATTGGTGAGTGACAGAGAGGGGGAAGGGTTTTGGAATGGATGCTGTGTGGATGATTAGAATGTCTATCAGGAGTGACTGTTGGAGAAATGACAGTTAAGGTTTAACAGTAAAAAAAACCAGTTAGTCAGAAGAGAGTGCTGTGTGAAAGTAGTTGATAGGTTTTTAAGTTCTGACTTCTGAGAGAGAAGCAGAAGTTCTGTGTTGAAACAGTTATAAGAAGAAGCTTCCCTGTGTGGGTTGTTAAGTTCTATGTCTTAGCGCTGAATAAGACAGTTGATAAGCAGTTCATTCTGAGGTCTGAAGGAGAGACCTTCTTGTGTTATGAAAAGTTGAAGTAAAAAGAGTCAAAGTTACAAAGAGTGTGATACAGTTGACCTAAGTACTTACAAATACCTATTTCCCAAACAGGGACAGTTTAAACAACTTCTTACTCGGTTCTTCAAATAAATCCTTTTTATTTAAGTTTATCCCAGAAGCCTGATCCCTTATTCCTCAGGAAACACATAGTCCTTCGAAAGCCCAGACCCTGGGTCACAATACCAAAACCCAGTGATAGAAATATATATTATAGTAAGAGGTTGGAAAGCCTTATAATTCCTGGTGGCAGCCGTATACCCAAAGAAAAATAAACTAAGAAGGAAGGAAGGAAGGAAGGAAGGAAGGAAGGAAGGAAGGAAGGAAGGAAGGAAGGAAGGAAGAAAGAAAGAAAGAAAGAAAGAAAGAAAGAAAGAAAGAAAGAAAGAAAGAAAGAAAGAAAGAAAGAAAGAACTCGTGGGCACTCAATGAAATTAAGGAGCAGTATTCTTAGAACAGATCAAAAAGAAGTACTTTTGTACTGTATAAAGTACAGAGTGTTGGACTAGATGGCCCAGTAGCCTGATCCAACATGACATCTCTTATGTTCTTAAGTAGAAAGCAGCTTCATGAATTTACTGGAGGCACCCAGTAGGAACCTTCAAGATCAAGGGAGCAAATCTGGAGAGCTTCTGAAATTCATGCGATGTATAGGAATATCATTTTTCCTCCTCCCAAACTAGCGATACTTAAACACAACATCTCACATTTTTATTCCACCCATCCCCCAAGGAAATCAGAGTAGGTGTACATGGTTTTCTCCTTCAGTTTTGGAGGTTAGGCTGAAGAACAGAAGAGAAGCCAATGTTGGATCAGGCCAATGGCCCATCCAGTCCAACACTGAGTCACACAGTGGCCAGAAATACCAGGTGCCATCTGGAGGTCCAGCAGTGGGGCCAGGACACTAGAAGCCCCTCCCACTGTTGACCCCCCCCCCCCAAGCACCAATGTTGGATCAGGCCAAAGGCCCATCCAGTCCAACACTCTGTATCCCACAGTGGCCAGAAATACCAGTGCCATCAGGAGGTCCACCAGTGGGGCCAGGACATTAGAAGCCATCCCACTGTTGACCCCCCCATGCACCAAGATGACAGAGCATCACTTGCCCCAGAGTCCCTATCTATACCTTGTGGCTAATAGCCACTGATGGACCTCTGCTCCATATGCTTATCTAATTCCCTTTTGAAGCCATCTATGCTTGTAGCTGCCACCACCTCCTGTGGCAGTGAATCCTATGTGTTAATCACTCTTTGGGTGAAGAAGGACTTCCTCTTATCCGTTCTAACCCGACCGCTCAGCAATTTCATGGAGTGCCCACAAGGAGTTCTTGTATTGTGAGAAAGGGAAAAAAGTACCTCTTGTATTGTGAGAAAGGGAGAAAAGTAGTTCTTTCTCTACCTCCTCTATCCCATGCATAATCTCAGGAAGGATTGGTCCACGATCACCCAAGCAAGGCTCAGCTGGATTTTAACTGGGCCTTGTCCTGATCCAACATTCTGAGAATTGCACCACACTGGCTCTCCGGGCACCGATCAAAACATGAATTCTTCTGCACACACAACCGAAATCCAAAGGAATTGGGGGGGGGGGGAAAAAAGATCTCACCTCACGTCCCAATCTGATCAAAGACTCCAGCAGAGCGCCTGTATAGCAGATGGCAGATCCTGGAATGTCCGTGTGTCTGCAACCAAAGCAAGAGGGGCTATTAAAACAGGGATTAAAACAGCGGAACCTTAGAGACCAACAAGATTTTTGGGCTTTCAAAAGTCAAGACTCCTTTCTTCACATTCAACAAGTGGCAGCTCCTTTACCCCAGTCACAGAGAGCAATTAAAATGTGGAATTCACTGCCAGAGGATGCAGTGATGGCCACGGGAATAAATGGCTTTAAAAGGGGATTGGATAGATTCATGGAGAATAAGTCTATCAAGGACTACTAGCCTTGGCGGCTGAGGGGAACCTCCGTATTCAGAGGCACTAAACCTCTGGATCCCAGAGCCAGGAGGGGAACGCCGTGGCCTCTATGCCCTGTTGTTGGATCTCCAGAAGAACTGGATGGCCACTGTGTGAGACGGGAGGCTGGACTAGATGGACCCTCACTGGTCTGATCCAGCAGAGCTCTTCTGAGGTTCTTCTCAGGGGAAGGCTTCGGCCTCTCTGCCCTGTTGTTGGCCCTCGAGAGGAACTGGCTGGCCCCTGTGTGAGACGGGAGGCTGGACTAGATGGACCCTCACTGGTCTGATCCAGCAGAGCTCTTCTGAGGTTCTTCTCAGGGGAAGGCTTCGGCCTCTCTGCCCTGTTGTTGGCCCTCGAGAGGAACTGGCTGGCCCCTGTGTGAGACGGGAGGCTGGACTAGATGGACCCTCACTGGTCTGATCCAGCAGAGCTCTTCTGAGGTTCTTCTCAGGGGAAGGCTTCGGCCTCTCTGCCCTGTTGTTGGCCCTCGAGAGGAACTGGCTGGCCCCTGTGTGAGACGGGAGGCTGGACTAGATGGACCCTCACTGGTCTGATCCAGCAGAGCTCTTCTGAGGTTCTTCTCAGGGGAAGGCTTCGGCCTCTCTGCCCTGTTGTTGGCCCTCGAGAGGAACTGGCTGGCCCCTGTGTGAGACGGGAGGCTGGACTAGATGGACCCTCACTGGTCTGATCCAGCAGAGCTCTTCTGAGGTTCTTCTCAGGGGAAGGCTTCGGCCTCTCTGCCCTGTTGTTGGCCCTCGAGAGGAACTGGCTGGCCCCTGTGTGAGACGGGAGGCTGGACTAGATGGACCCTCACTGGTCTGATCCAGCAGAGCTCTTCTGAGGTTCTTCTCAGGGGAAGGCTTCGGCCTCTCTGCCCTGTTGTTGGCCCTCGAGAGGAACTGGCTGGCCCCTGTGTGAGACGGGAGGCTGGACTAGATGGACCCTCACTGGTCTGATCCAGCAGAGCTCTTCTGAGGTTCTTCTCAGGGGAAGGCTTCGGCCTCTCTGCCCTGTTGTTGGCCTTGCATTACTGCCCCCCCCAGCCCCCATGCCAAGTCCCCTTGCCCGCTCTCCCACGACAGAGTTACTCACAACTGCAAGAGGTGCCGGATGATCTGCTCTGGAATGAGGCGCTTCTGGCTCTGGGTCGTTGCGTCCCACAGAACGGCCTCGCAGATGGAGCCATCTTGGAAACGCCTCAGCTCCGAGCGCTCCCCCCAGAACTTCCGGAACTCGACCGCCTGCAGGAATAGAGGAGGAGAAGGTAGAACACTGGCTGCCTGTGAAGTAGAAAGGCAGCTTAAAATGAAAATCCGTGATGGCCCCAGGAGAGCCTTGCGCTCCTTAGACAGCAATCTGTTGGTGATCCCCAGCCCTAAAGACATCCGGCTGTCCTCAAACTTTTCAGTCCTGGCCCCGACCTGGTGAAACTCTCCGCCAAATTCCATCGGGGCCCTGCGGGATCTGATGCAATTCCGCAGGGCCTGCGAGGCAGAGACGTTCCGCCGGGCTTTTGGTTGAGGACAGAGACGGTTCCCATCTCGGCTGGCACCCTTTTCCTGTACTCCATTGTTTACACCTATTTTACATATTTATTTATTTCCTTCGACTTGTATCCCGCCCTCCCCGCACGGCAGGCTCAGGGCGGGTTGCATCAGACTTAATAAAAATACAATATATAAAATACAAAGGAATTGGTAAACATACAATTAAAACACTAATAAATTACAACTCTATCCTCCAGCGGGTGCAGTTGTCATTAGAATCAAGTCTCACAGAGGCCATCTCCGGTAAGCCGTTCTGACCCACTGAGGGGAGGCCCAGAAAAGAGGGACGGACGTCCGTCGCCCTAATTAAAAGCCCGGCGGAAGAGCTCCGTCTTGCAGAAAGGTCCGAACTGTAAAAGGTCCC
>NW_015177067.1:204207-208154 GCF_001447785.1 Gekko japonicus
TTTATCTTGTTTTATCTGTGGTTGTACATCACCCTCTCACTCCCAAGCAGGGGTTGGGCAATAATAATAATAATAATAATAATAATAATAATAATAATAATAATAATAATAATAATAATAATAATAATAATAATAATAATAATAATAATAATAATAATAATAATAATAATAATAATAATAATAATAATAATAATAATAACAACAACAACAACAACAACAACAATAATATAATTAAAATAACAACAACAATAATAATAATAGTTGTTGTTATTACAGTTGTTGTTAATAATAATAACAACTATAATAACAATTATTATTATTATTATTATTATTATTATTATTATTGCAGAGGAGAATATTCTACAAGGCAAATATGCCCCTTCCAAGGGATACCAGTACAAGTCAGTTCTTGTCCATTTGTTTTACATTTTCCATTCATTATATTTTTAATTTATTTTTATTTATTTACTTTATAGTCCACCTTTCTCACAGGGACTCCAGGCGGATTACACAGAGTGGGCCAGCACAATCTCTCCAAAACAGGACCTTCAATAACCAATGCATCAGAAGTCTGGAATAGGGAGGAGCACAAACCGGGGGAAATGCGGTTTGTCTCGGTTCGTGGTCGAACCACAAACCAAACCCAACTGGGAGGTTCGTTCGCGAACTGAGCTGCCCTGAAAACCCCCTTGAAAGGGACCACAGTCCCTTTAATCAGGGCTTATAGAAAGCCCAAAAAACAGCTGGGCCATGAGGAGCAGCCTGCTCTCTTTCACTCAGCTGTTTTGGGCTGTCTTGTGCTGTCCCTTTAAACTTCTGAAAAGGCTGAGCAGCCGTGTTTGCTGCTTTCGTGGGAAACAGAAAGCAGAGGTTTAAATGGACTCCGAATCTCTTTAAACCACTGCTTCCTGCTCTATCCACGAAACAGCCAACAAGCTGCTTTAAAAGTTCGTGGAAGTTCATGACAGTAGACCTGTCACAAACTTCAGTTTACAAACCACGAACAGGGCAAAAATTGTGACCAATTTTGCTTCATGGTTCAGTTTGTGCCCATCCCTAGCCTGGAATGACCAGAAAGAACTGAAGCATAGCTTGAGTATTGACATGACACATTAATTGGTACAGAAATTGCATAAGCAGGATCCTACTTACAATAAGCTAAACACAGCAATATAGTTCACAGTCCTTAATCACTTATCCAAGCAAGTCTGTAAAACTATTTTGTGAAGCGGAACCCTATTACTTGTGTAGAAAGATAAAAAGTTTCCCTTGCACGAAACCCAGTCAAATCCAACTCTAGGGGTGCGGTCCTCATCTCCGTTTCCAAGCCGAAGAGCCAGCGCTGTCCGAAGACTTCTCCGTGGTCATGTGGCCGGCATGACTAGACACCGAGGCGCACAGAATGCTGCTACATTCCCACCAAAGCGGTACCTATTTATCTACTTGCAATTCCTTGCTTGTTAGGTTGGCAGGAGCTGGGTCCAGAGACGGGAGCTCACTCTGTCATGCGGCACTCGGGTCTCAAACTGCTGAATTACCGACCTTCTGGTCTGCAGTTCAGCATTGAATAGTTCAGTTTTGCACAGTTTCTGGAAAGCCAAGAGAGAGGAAGCTTTCCTGACCTCCTCAGGCAGTGCGTCCCACAAGGCAGGAGCCACAAGGGAGAAAGCACGTCTACGGGCAGTTGTCAATCTTGCCCATTTGCATGTTGAATATACAGAAATGTACGAATAAAAGCGGAGTTTGAAAGATACAAACAGAACGCCATAATCCTGACCAGCTGCATAGTTAACTCCAACCTCGTTTGCAAGAATTAAGAATATGTTCACAGCAAGTGTTCAGATAACTGGCTGGAATCTATTTTTGCTGTTTTGCCCCTGAGAGAACAATTTCAAAAAGACAGTGCAGAAAAACCCAACTGAACTGAGCAGAAGCACCCGACTCAAACGAGCGTTGCTTGCGGGAAAGAGAAGAGCCGACGCGAAGAGTCTCGGGTGCCAAACACAGGACACCATCCCGGGCTCACCTCCGGAGAATCCGCTTCCGGCCCCTTCTCCAAGACGCTGGCAGCAAAATCGGGGCTCAGTAAAAGGCCGAAAGAGAGGGATCCAGTGTCTTTGTGCTTCGGAGGTTCAGCGTTGATCGGCCACTGAGGGAAAGATGCAGAGCATAGAGTTAGGATGCCACCCTGGGGAAAAGAAAAGCGCTTGCAGCGTTTTCCTCAGAGCGGACCAGAAATGTGGAATCCTTCCTTCCCTTAGTAGTGTTCTCATAGATGTGAGGCATAATCGTAGCCAGAAACAGGTCTAGCCCCAGAACCTATTCCTAATGCTACCACTCGGCTCTCAAAGAGAAGTTTATTTATCTGCGAGGCTTTTTTTCTAGGAGAAGAAGAAGAGATTGGATGTATAACCAGCCCTTCACTTGGAGTCTCAGAGCGGTTTACAAACCCCTTTCCCTTCCCCTCCCCACAACAGACACCCTGTGAGGTGGGTGGGGCTGAGAGAACTCTGACACAAACTGCTCTTTCAGGAACAGCTGTGCCAGAGCTTGTGACTGACCCAAGGTCACATCAGCAGGTGCAAGTGGAGGAGTGGGGAATCAAACCCGGTTCTCCCAGATTAGAGTCCGCGCACTTCACCACGACACCAAACTGGCTCTCAAACGTGCTGGAGTTCTGGAACCTCTCTGACAACATTCTTTTTAAAATGTTTAAAAGTTAATGAGTTTCTAGAATCCAGACGGAAAACTTTGATTTCCCTCGTGAAATTTCCGGCACCTTCCCCCCCTCCCCCCCTTCTGTTTATTTGTCTTGTTTATAATCTGCCTTTCTCACTGGGAATCAAGACTCATCGTACAGAATAAGTCAGTCAGGTTTGAAAATCCAATTGCTGCCCTAGACAGAGTGTTCTCTCTATACCCTTGCGGCTAATAGCCACCGATAGACCTCTGCTTCCGTAACTCTATCCAGTCCCCTCTTGAAGCTGTCTGGGCTTGTAGCCGCCGCCGCTTCCTGCGGCAGTGAATTCCACGTGTTAATTCCCACGAATTCTCATATTCAGGGTTGCCACTAGAATTTTATTTTTCATTTCCCTGACTTTCCCTGACCAACATTTGTCAATTTCCCTGACCACCATTCAAATATAACCACAAGTTAAAAAATGAATCAATGCTCCCTCTAAGCTGTGGAGTCTTGCGAGCAAAAATTCTACTTCGTGAGCTACTGGCATGAAAGTTGTGAGCGAGCGATTTGGCTACTGCATAACTTAGTTTGCTCCGGAGCCCTCCTTCCTGAGCGAAGACAAGAATGTGTGACCGGAGGCTAAAAAACGGTGAGCTGGCTCACACTAACTCAGCTTAGAGGGGACACTGGGACTCGTATTGCATTCATGCAAGGTAAGGTTCCACTCTACAACTACACAAGTCTCAACTGCAAAAATATTTGTCAGAGAGATTTAATATCAGCTTCTTTCAACATTAACTGCAGAAACGTCTGTTTTGCAACTGCACCAAAAATTGCACCAAAAATTACACCAAGACAAGAATGTGTGAGCTGGAGGCTAAAAAACTGTGAGCTGGCTCACACTAACTCAGCTTAGAGGGGACACTGGGACTCGTATTGCATTCATGCAAGGTAAGGTTCCACTCTACAACTACACAAGTCTCAACTGCAAAAATATTTGTCAGAGAGATTTAATATCAGCTTTTCTTTCAACATTAACTGCAGCAACATCTGTTTTGCAACTGCACCAAAAATTACACCAAGACAAGAATGTGTGCGCCGGAGGCTAAAAAACTGTGAGCTGGCTCACACTAACTCAGCTTAGAGGGGACACTGGGACTCGTTTTGCATTCATGCAAGGTAAGGTTCCACTCTACAACTACACAAGTCTCAACTGCAAAAATATTTGTCAGAGAGATTTAATATCAGCTTTTCTTTCAACATT
>NW_015177067.1:208991-210286 GCF_001447785.1 Gekko japonicus
AGGAACCAGTGTAATTAACAGACACACTAATAACAAATTGCCAAAAGGCTAAAGAACATGTAATAGAAAGTCGTGTATACAAAGTGGTAACAGTAGAGAAGTACAAAATGCAAACCACAGACAACTTGTCCATCAACACATAACAACAGAAAAGTACAAAGTATGAACAATGGAGAACAATTATATAAATACGACGTTGTGTCCAGATGTTTCAAACGTCATATTTATATAATTGTTCTAACTGGAGCTAAGTTTTCCAAGGTTACTATCGGAAGCAGTCAAGATGTCAGAAAGGCCCAAAATTTCCCTGTCCCAATAATGCAGGAACCCAAACCAGAATCTTACTGGAACACGTGATCAAACGCATGAATCAGAGACTTGCGAGTGATGAGCAAAAGCTGAAATCCGTCCACCGTCCTGTCATCCAGAACTTCCATTGAGTGCTTGGCTTCAAACTGGATCTAGAAAGAATCAAACCATGTGAGTTTAAGTGTGTTCGGGGACCAAATCAGTCTGTCCCATGGAACAATGCTCTCCTACTCTCAAGGCATCAGTACACCTTTAGGGGGTCTACAGAACAGATGTGACCCCAGGCATTAAGTCCCACCTCCCTTCTTTGTTCTGGTTTTGGGGGCCCATCCATTGAGGGTAAAGACAAGCTGTGTAAGAACATCAGAAGAGCCCTGATGGATCAGACCAATAATCCATCTAGTCCAGCATCCCGTCTCATACAGTGGCCGATCAGTTCCTCTCGACGGCCGCCAACAGGGCAGAGAGGCCGAGGCCTTCCCCTGCTGTTGCCTCCTGGCACTGGGATTGAGAGGATTAGTGCCTCTGGATGTGGAGGCTCCCTTCAGTTGCCATGGCCAGTAGCCATTGATAGACTTATCCTCCACGAATCTATCTAATCCACTTTGAAGGCTGTTTCTTCCTGTGGCCCTCACGACATCCTCCGTCAGCGAATTCCACATTTTAATCACTCTCTGTGCAAAGTCCTATTTCCTTTTGTCTGTCCTGAACCTACTGCTCTCAAGTTCTAATCTTTTGGGGGAGGGGAATTTTTTTTCCTCTTTGTCAGCTCTCTCCACCCTATGCATAGTTTGACAAACCTCCATCACACACACACCCCTTAACCGTCTCTTTTCCAAACTGAAAAGTCCCAGACTCTTTTACCAACTTAAATATTTCCAAATCACCCGGGGAGGGAGTTCACAGCGTTTGAAATGCTTATTAAGAATAGAAATAATCACACTCAAGGCCCTATTTTAAAAATCTATAAGATTTTTTTAAAGCTC
>NW_015177067.1:210437-224459 GCF_001447785.1 Gekko japonicus
CCCCTCCCCACAACAGACACCCTGTGAGGTGGGTGGGGCTGAGAGAACTCTGACAGAAACGGCTCTTTTTCAAGGACAGCTGTGCCAGAGCTTGTGACTGACCCAAGGTCACATCAGCAGGTGCAAGTGGAGGAGTGGGGAATCAAACCCGGTTCTCCCAGATTAGAGTTCACACACTTAACCACTACACCAAACTGGCTCTGAAACCTCAGAGCAATGGAAATCAATTTGGACATCTTTCACGTGTACGTTGGTAAAATACCAATCTTTAAAACTCATCACTAGATGGTATTGCACACCACAAAAACTTAGCTATGTTAACAAATAGCCCATTCTGTTGGAAGAAATGTGGTTCTATAGGTAGGGTGGCCAAACTTGCTTAACGTAGCAGCCGCATAGAATAAACGTCAGACGTTTGAGAGCCTCAAAATACGAACAAATATTACACACACGTTTCTATTGAAAAATATGCAAATTTGCTTTTTATTAACATTAAATGAGACTCCCAAAAATATAAACAAGTACTGATAATGATATTTATTTATCCAATGATATTTATTTGCTTGCTAATAATATTTGTCTAAGAGAAAGAAAGAGAGAGAGAAAGAGCAGTGGAAAGAAAGTATGAAAGAGGTGGAAAGAAAAAGAGAAAGAGAGAGAGATACAAAAAAAGCAAACAGATGAGGGAGGGGAGGAACAAAGGAAGGAAGAGTGAAAGAAAGTGGAAAGAAAGCAAATATATGGAGGGAGGGAGGGAGTGGTGGAAAGGCAGCAACTTTAAAGGCATCTTCCAAGCCCCCACACCCCCATGCTGGCTGGCTTGGTTTGGAGAAGGGATTGAAAGAGACAAATGCCTTCTCCAAGCCGGCTGGGGGGGAGGCTTTGAGAATGCATTTAAAGTTAAAGTTGCTTTCTTTCCCTGCTCCCCCCCACCTCAAGCCTACCCAGGGAGGGGAACACTGGCTGGGGAAGGGAAGACCGATCAGGGAGGCATGCCTCGTCTTTGCTTCCCCAACAACCCAGCTGGGAGCCGCACGATACACGTGAAAGAGCCACATGTGGCTCCCGAGCCGCAGTTTAGCCACCTCTGTTCAACAGGTTCGTATCTCAACTGCTGGATGAGTTGGGTTTACAGCAATAAGTTTTGGGAGAATGTGACTGAATAAATCGAATTCATTACAGGATACAGAGTTCCCTTCACTCCAAAAGCGGTGTTGTTCGGAAAACAAACAGAAATCTGATTGCAACATTGCTATCTGTGGCAAAACTGGCCATAGCCACCAAGTGGGAAGATGAGGCAGCCCCTTCTCTGGATCTTTGGTACCTAAAAATTTGGGAACAGACAGTCACGGGGAAAAGAACTGCCTGTATTAACAGTTCCAGTACAGAAGATAGCTTAACAGATTAGGTAGGACTATGGCTCTGCAGAGGTTTCAGGCGGAGGTCTTTCACATCACCTCCTACCAGGGTCCAACATACCTGAGGGACCGCCTTTCCCCGTATATACCCCAGAGAGCACTACGGTCGGGGGCGCAACATCGACTGGTTATTCCAAGCCCCAAAGACGCCAGACTCGCGGTTACTAGAGCCAGGGTCTTCTCAGTGGTGGCTCCTTACTGGTGGAACGAGCTCCCGGAGGAGATCAGTGACCTGCGGGATCTTGTGCAGTTCTGCAGGGCCTGCAAGACAGAGCTCTTCCGCCAGGCTTTCATCTAAGGAGCTGCCCACATTACCATCAATGACCACTATTAATATCTGTGGTGGAGGCTGGCTGCAGTGAGATCGAGCCAAACCGCCAAGGAGCCTGTAATTGCCTGAGCCGGCATGACGTGTTACGCCATCTTGGTTAATAGTCACTGAGTGCACTTTCATCGGAAATCGTTGATTGCTTAAATGTTTTAACAGTGTTAAATGTTTTAAGTTTTAAATGTTTTGACTGTATATGAACCTTGGCATACTGTGCCGGGCAATGTGAGCCGCCCTGAGCCCGCGTGCGGGGAGGGCAGGTTATAAATACAACAAATAAATAAATACCTGACCAGTTAAACTGGAGATGCCGGGGGTTGAACCTGGGTCCTTCTGCATGCCGAGCAGAGGCTCTACCACTGAGCCACAGCCCCTCTTTACAGCTCTCCAGGGTCTCAGGCAGAGAAAGGTCTTTCACATCACCTCCTGCCTGGTCCTTTTTAACTGGAGATGCCGGGGATTGAACCTGGGACCTTCTGCCTGCCAAGCAGAGGCTCTTCCACTGAGCCACGGCCCCTCTTTATAGCTCTCCAGGGTCTCAGGCGGAGGTCTTTCACATCACCTGCTGCTTGGTCCTTTTCACTGGAGATGCCGGGGATTGAACCTGGGACCTTCTGCATACCAAGCGGATGCTCTAGCACTGAGCCACGAGCCCCCTGCCTTCTGGCCCGCTCCACTAAAACAAATCTTATTTACATCCCATTCTTAAAGGTTCCCAGGTAGATTAGAATCCTGTTAGATATAGCTACTTCCAAGTCTGTTTTACTGTGCAACATCAAGCCGTTTCCCCTGTGAAGCCAGATACCAGGTGTGTGAGCTACGTGCCGTCAAAGTTACTTCCAAGTTATGGCGACCCTAGGAATGACCTCCAAAACTTCCTGTCATTAACAGCCTCACTCCGTTCTTGCAAACTGAAGGCGGCGGCTTCCTTTACTGGTTCGATCCAGGACCTCTTGTGGACTTGGTTCCTGAGCTGGAAACCGGCTTGCTCATGGCCATGTGGCATACACCTGGTGGCTGGCTCAATTCATTCAGGAAGTATAAGTCTCGGCCCACTTTCCCTCTTTACCTGCTTGTATTTGCTAGCAGACATATCGGCACACAAGTTCACCAGTCCAGAAGAATCTACAAAGACCACCTGGAAAGCTCTGTGGAAGTCAGTCAAGGTAGGCTAGAGGAGAAGAAGAAGAAGAAGAGGTTGAATTTATACCCCGCCCTTCACTCGGAGTGCCTTACAATCTTGTTCCCTTCCTCTCCCCACAACAGACACCCTGTGAGCACTGTTCCCTCTAAACTGAGTTAGTGTGAGCTAGCTCACGGTTTTTTAGCCTCCAGATCACACATTTTTGTCTTAGCTCAGGAAGAATGGCTCCAGAGCAAATGAATTTATGCAGTAGCCAAATTGCTCGCTCATAAGTTTAGTGCCAGTAGCTCACAAAGTGGAATTTTTGCTCACAAGACTCCACAGCTTAGAGGGAACATTGCCTGTGAGGTAGGTGGGGCTGAGAGAGCTCTGAATGAACTGCTGCTGAGAGAACAGCTCTGAGAGAGCTGTGACCTACCCAAGGACAACCAGCTGGCTGCATGTGGAGGAGTAGAGAGTCAAGCCCGGTTCTCCGGATTACAAGCCCGCTGCTTCTAACCAGTACACAGTAGTGGCAGGAGGAGGAAGAGGAGGAGGAGGAGATTAGATTTATACCCCGCCCTTCACTACCCGAAGAAGTCTCTGCATGATTTACAATCTCCTTTCCCTTCCCCTCCCCAAAACAGACACTCTGTGAGGTAGGTGGGGCTGAGAGAGCTCTCTCGAGAACTGCCCTTGAGAGAACAGCTCTGAAAGGACTTGTGACTGACCCAAAGTCACACCAGCCGCTGCATGTGGAGGCGCGGGAAATCAAACCCGGTTCTCCAGATTAGAGTCCGCCGCTCCTTAGCACTACACCAAACTGGAAGAACACACTGCTTAGATCAGGAGTCCCCAAACTTTTTGAGCCTGTCGGCACCTCTGGAATTCTGAAACAGGGCAGTGGGCACAGCCACAAAATGGCCACCGTGGGAGGTGGGAGCAAGTACAAAATGGCTGCCGCAGAGCTACACACAAGAAGCCCAAGCGCAGAGTACACGATAAGTAATTTTAAAAAATACAGCAAGAATGAAGAAGAAGAATGAAGAATGGGAGACAGTAAAAACCGACACTGCGTTGGCAGCTGCTGTGGGGAAAATGTTATTTTAATCTGCCTGACCAATCAGATTTCCACTGGCCAGTCAGAAGTCCTGAAAACTAGGATCAAGAACCTGAAAAGGTAAGTCAAACTGAGTAGAGGGCCAACAGTTAAAACTTAATTTATAAAAAAACATGTAAAAATACATGTATTTATTTGTAAAGAATTCTAAAACATACAGGGGCCCAATCACACCTCATGTAAAAATTCCAAAACCATATATACACACAAGGGCCAATGGACTTGACCTGACGCGTTTTGGCCTGTTAGGTAGGGCCTTCTTCAGAGGTCGAATACAATGAGGAACAAACATAATACAATACAATTATACAGCAGAGATACAAAATATACCAGAAAGGAATTATTCCAGAGTGGAATTACTAGGCATAGGATGGAAGTACAAATGAGGCCCTCCCAAGATCCAATCATATGCCGAATGCTATTTCCCTGATAATAACTTCTGGTCCAGAAGGTGCCTTTCAACATGGCCATAGGGGGCAGCGGCTTCCAATCTGCTGGCCCGAATCCCCAACCAACCAATTTGCCCAACTCTTCACCCAATAGGACAGGCCAAAATACGATTTCCCTTTGGACAACCCCAGTGCTGGCACAGAAAGATCCCTTTCCCACACCAGGTGGACAAGCCAGGCCTCGGTTCCCTGCAGAAAGCGACCTGCCCTAGACGGATTTAGGGTCGCCACTTGACGCGATCGCCTCGAGCACGCCAATGGAGAAGATGAAGATAGCCAAAGCTCCTAAGACAATCCCCATTCCTTGCCTTCACCCGGAAGCCCAAGTCACGCAAAAAGCGCTGTCTTACCAGTGAGCCGTCTCCATCCTTCGAGAGGCTGATTCCAGAGGTAGTAAGATCCGTAGAGGCTGAGAAGAGGGGAAGAAAATAAAACCACCCCTAAGCTCTCCAGTTTTATTTACAACATCGATATCCCACCTTTCCTCGAGGTTCGAGGAGGATTCTCGAGGAGCCACTCTGAGACTCCTTCGGGTAGTGAAGGGCGGGGTATAAATCCAACTCTTCTTCTTCAAGCAGATGCTCTACCACAGACCCAGGACTTCCATGCCTATTGGTCGCATGGCCCTGGGTGCCCCCGTCTGTCTGTAGCAAACCTAACCCCAGATCCCACAAAGGACTCCGAGGCCCATGGGCTACAGGTACTTACTGTGGCAACCGTTTGGACATAATCCTCACCATGGAAAAAGTGAGAAACGAATCTGTCAGAGTTGCAAAGGAGGAGGAGACGGCCCTTTAAATATGTGGGTCCCCCCCTCTACAATGAGGGGAAACGATAAGATTTGGAGATGGGGGGGGGGGTTAGCTAACACTTCTTCCCATTCCTCAAGCAGCTCGTGAGACTTCAGAATGCCCCAGTGAGCACGTGAAGAGAGAAGAGGGGAAGAGATTGGATTTATACCCCGCCCTTCACTACCCGAAGGAGTCTCAGAGCGGCTTACAAACTCCTTTCCCTTCCCCTCCCCACAACAGACACCCTGTGAGGTAGGTGGGGCCGAGAGAGCTCTTTTGAGAACTGGTCGGCCACTGTGTGAGAAGCGATGCGGGACGAGATGCACCACTGGTCTGATCCAGCAGGGCTCTTCTTATGCAGTGCAGGTGAGAGAACTGTAGTTTTGCATGCTTCCCCTTACAAGGAACAGTCTATGCCCAATATTCCTTGGAGTCAAGAGCCTGGATGGCAGCTTTCAAACTGAGACGCAAAGTCCTTTAATCAGCACTAAATACCCAAGGTGGCCTTCTATGTTTGATAAAGGAGGACAACCACAAAAGTAGCTGGGAAAGGTATCTAGATGCTAGACTTGAATTATTGGGCATTCCCTCCAACACTATGGAATAATTTGACTTATCAGGAAGCCCTAAAGCAGACCAGAATGAAGGTGATTAATCCTGATCGGGCTAGTCCTTTAGCTCGAGCAAGACGTGTATGTTCCGCTCTTGCCTTGGGTATTCCTCCTCCGGAATATACTAGATCTCGAAAAATACCTAGTTATAGACGTGTTTTCACTCTTGCTAGGCTTAACTCTTTTCCCACTGCTGAGATAACAGGTCTCTTTTCTAAAGTCCCATACTTGGATCGCTTTTGTAACTGTGAGACTGGAGCTGTGGAAACGCTTGGCCATCTTCTATTATTATGCCATCAGTGGTCGACTCCTAGATCGATTTGGATCACTCCAGTTCTTACCAAACACCGGTTACCTACTGAACTCTGGGTGGTCCCCTATCTTTTGGCAGATACTAATCCTGAAACCAAGGGAAAGGAGTTTGTAAGCCGCTCTGAGACTCCTTTGGGTAGTGAAGGGCGGGGTATAAATCCAATCTCTTCTCTTCTTCTTTTACCTCCCAGGGTGTCTGTTGTGGGGAGGGGAAGGAGTTTGTAAGCCGCTCTGAGACACCTTTGGGTAGTTAAGGGCGGGGTATAAATCCAATCTCTTCTTCTTCTTCTTTTACCTCACAGGGTGTCTGTTGTGGGGAGGGGAAGGAGAAGGAGTTTGTAAGCCGCTCTGAGACACCTTTGGGTAGTGAAGGGCGGGGTATAAGTCCAATCTCTTCTTCTTCTTCTTCTATTAATGACTTCTGTTTTCAAATTTTAGATCTTTTAGATTTGATTACTTCGACTGTAAACCTTTATTGTAAAGTGCGTATTGTGAGGCCAATGTTGTATATTCATCTTTTATAATTGAGCTTAAGACCTTTGGTCATAGAAGCTAATAAACGTAAGTAAGTAAGTAAGAAACAGTCTAGAACACCAGCACTACAAAGATGCTACCTTCTAGCCTGTGGGGGATTCCTTCCAAAAGGAAAGGACTCTACCTGCGGTGGTACGTTTCAGGAAGGACTACTTGGAATCTGCCTAAGAGGCAGCTCAGCTGTAGGAAAGGGAGTAACTCAGATCCGCTTACCCAAGAACTGGAGGACATTTCTCAGCACCTGGTAGCCGCTCATCACTTTGTTGATCTGGTGCCTGGACAACAGGTACGCCACCAGCATGGACGCCAGGAAGCCGTTGAAACATCCGAAACCCTGGGAAAGGGGACATTCGTTAGGAGAGGGCTCCTCCTCTGCTATTGGTTTGCCCAGCACTCACTGCCAAATTTTTCACATTCTTTGCACACACAAAAAAAGAAAGGAAAACTCTAAGGAATTATAAGGAAAGGGATTGAGAATAAAATGGCTGGTACTGTAATGTCCCAATATACATACATACATACAATTTCAATTTCTATACCGCTCCATCCCGAAGGCTCTGAGCGGTTTACAAGGGCATATTACACTTCCTAACTAGGGCCACACAATGTATATAGGGGAAGGTGAGTGCCTACCAGGCACCCCGCCGGCTTGTTGTTGCTCTCTCCTTCTTGCGGCTTCCTTATGGTGGGTTCTGTCTTGGTGCGGCTCCGCAGCGGCTCCTTCCAGGGTAGTTCCCACAATCCGCGACTGTGCAATGACTGCTGCATTAGCCTCTGTCCGATTGGCTCCGGCCATGCTGATCCTCCAGATCCCGACTTTACCCCTGGTTCAAGGCTATTTACAATAACCGTTAAAACCATTTCCAGTTCCAACCAAAACTAGAACAGAAAACCCCAAATCTCTCTCTCCCTCCTCCCCTTCAAAGGTGCCTGCCATTCAACCCCCCCTGGTAAGCAGGCAGGTGGAGCCTCCCGAAGGTCACCACGTTGGGGGTCCTTCTCACCTCTTCAGGGACCCAATCCCAAGGAGCTGGAGCCACATGGGAAAAGGCCCAGGGCCTAGACAAGAACATGAGAGAAGCCATGTTGGATCAGGCCAGTGGCCCATCCAGTCCAACACTCTGTGTCACACAGTGGCCAAAACCCAGATGCCATCATCGGGGTTGGAGCCCCTTCCCTACGAGGAAAGGCTGAAGAGTCTGGGACTTTTCAGTTCAGAAAAGATACGACTAAGAGGGGACATGAGAGACGTTTAAAAATTATCGCAAAGGGTAGAGAGAGTCGAGAAAGAGAAATTTTCCTCCCTCTCCCAAAAGACTAGAACTCGAGGGCATCTAACCAAGCTGATGGGCAGTAGGTTCAGGACGGACAAAAAGAAATACCAGCTTTACACAGAGAGCGAAGAAAATGTGTAATACAGAGCATCCCTTGCCCCAGAACGAGAGTTCCTATCTATACCTTGTGGCTAAGAGCCACTGATGGACCTCTGCTCCGTAGGCTTATCCAATCCCCTCTTGAAGTTGTCTATGCTTGTAGCCGCCACCACCTCTTGAAGCTGTCCATGCTTGTAGCCGCCACCACCTCCTGTGGCAGTGAATTCCACGTTTTCATGACTCTTTGGGTGAAGAAGGACTTCCTTTTGTCTGTTCTAACCCGACTGCTCATTCATTTCATTTTAGTGCCCACGAGTTCTTGTCTTGTGAGAAAGGGAGAGGAGGACTCCTTTCTCGACCTTCTCTACCCCATGCATAATTTTGAAAACCATTCTCATGCCAGGCCACCCTCAGTAGTGGGACGGCCAGCAGATGGCTGCTGGAGGATCACAGTCGGCACACAGAGACATAGAGAAGGAAATGGTTGGCAAAGGGGAAAGGCCTGAATCGATGCGGTGGCACAGAGGATTTATCCTCTGGTTAACATAGTAACATCTGAGCTGAACAGGCTTGCTGTCAGTTCTAGCCCCGCGCTGGTGTGAGCTGCCAGCCTTGTCCCCAGCTCGCCGTCCACCCAGCGGTTCGAAAGCTTCGCCGAGTAGGTAAAATGGGTACCACTCCTTAGAGAGGGTGGGCACACTGAATCCCCCCCCCCTCGTGGCGCGGAGCGCGGCACAGAGGATTTATCCTCTGGTTAACATAGTAACATCTGAGCTGAACAGGCTTGCTGTCAGTTCTAGCCCCGCGCTGGTGTGAGCTGCCAGCCTTGTCCCCAGCTCACCGTCTACCCAGCAGTTCGAAAGCTTCAGCAAGTAGATAAAATGGGTACCACTCCTTAGAGAGGGTGGGCACACCGAACCCCCCCCCCTCGGGGGGCGGAGCGGTGTTAGACGGCCAACGGAAGTCCAGTTCGCATGATGGAAAGCCTAGAGAGATCGCCTCGGCGTGAAGATAAAGCCTGTAATGGGCCGTCCGGCCAGGCGATGGCAGTGTGGCGCTACAACTCAAGGAGTCTGGAGAAAGCTGACGCCATCAAACTCGGCCGAGGGAAGATGCCGCTCCGGATCACGTCTCATCTGCATCTGAACGAAACCCTCGTCGGCTGTGAATGTGTGCAATCTAAGATGTATATATGTTGTCCTCCCTTACCCCACATTGCACTTAGTCCCTCGCGAAAAATGAGTAACTGTAAATCGCTCAGAGCCAGCAAGCTCTGCAGGATTGAGCGATCAATAAATTGAAAGATTGAAAGGTGCTCCCTCTCAGATGTGGAGTCTTGTGAGCAAAAAATTCTGCTTTGTGAGCTCCTGGCATTAAAGCCGCGAGGAGGCGATTTGGCTGCTGCCTAAATCAGTTTGCTCTGGAACCATCCCTTCCTGAGCTGAGACAAAAATGTTTGTGTATGTTATGTGGAAAATGTAATAAAACCCTGCCCCTTTGGGGGCAATTTTTTTAAAAATGTGTGAGCCGGAGGCTAGAAAACTCCGAGCTAGCTCACACTGACTCAGCTTAGAGGGAACACTGGCCTCAATTAGGGAAGGGAGGCGAAACAGTCCCTTCTCCCTTCTCCCCCTGTTCCTCCCCCCCCCCCCCCGTTTCAAACAGTGTTCCTAAAAGTGCGATTTGCCCCGTCAAAACAGACAGACCTCTCTTCACCGGTCTGGGGCACCTGCAGAATCCACCTCCATTTTAACCCAAACCAGCCTCTTGAATCGTGACTCAGAAGATACCAGGAAGCCGGAGCAGATGCTGCAGCACAGAAGCTCTCCTAGCGAGGCCCGTAGCTACAGTGGGGCATTTGGGGGCCTGGCCCCCTCAATTCCAGCCAAGGCCCCCTTACTTCCATACAGCCCCTAGCCCCACCCCCTGGCTCTCTGGGCCGCCTGGAGGACTCCCAACTCTCCGGGCCGCCTGGAGGACTCCCCATCGCCACCCCGTACCCAAACACGGCTTGCTTCCCCACGTAGGCGAGCAAGTGCGAATGCCGCGAAACTGAGTTTTTTCTATTTTATTTTTCTATTGTTTATTTTGTGACGTCAGTGCCTCCCCTGAGTTATTTAAAGCCCCCCTTTTACAAAATCCTGGCTACAGCCCTGCTCCTAGCCGGATCTCGACTTCCATCCCCGGGCAGAGACTGCCCACCTCCCCGGGGCTGGCGAGTGAGGGTGGCCCGGGCCCCCGGCTTCTCCCAGAAGGCCCCCCCCTACCTTCTCCAGCTCCCGCTGGCGCAGCCAGACTTTGAGGAGGGCCACTCCGTCCCGCATGCCCGGGAAGTCGCTGGCTGACCCCGAGAGGAACTGAAGGTGGGCCTCCATCGCCAGGTCCCACAGAATGGAGTTGTTGTAGTGGGGGGTGGGCGGCTCAGCTTCGCCTGGGGAAGGAAACAGCAAGAAGGCAAGCTCAGTTCTACCGCAACCCTAGTGACCAATGCTCCCTCTAAGCTGTGGAGTCTTGTGAGCAAAAATTCTACTTTGTGAGCGACTGGCATGAAAGTTGTGAGCGAGCGATTGGGCTGCTGCATAAACTGGTTTGCTCTGGAGCCCTCCTTCCTGAGCGAAGACAAAAATGTGTGAGCCGGAGGCTAAAAAACTGTGAGCTAGCTCACACTATAACTCAGCTTAGAGGGAACACTGCTAGTCACCCTCGGGGGGGGGGGGGGAAGTCAAAGCAGCCTTAGAAGGTGAAGGTTTCCCCTTGCTCGAAACCTAGTCGAATCCAACTCTAGGGGGCAGTGCTCATCTCCGTTTCCAAGCCGATGAGCCAGCGCTGTCCGAAGACATTTCTGTGGTCATGTGGCCGGCGTGACTAAACCCTGAGGCATACAGAATGCTGTTACCTTCCCACTGAAGTGGTACCTATTTATCTCCTTGCAGTTTCTTGCTTTCGAACTGCTAGGTTGGCAGGAACTGGGGCCCAGAGACGGGAGCTCGCTCCGTCACGTGGCACTCGGGTCTCGAACTGCCGAACTACCGACCTTCCGGTCTGCAGCTCGGCGGCTTAACCTCTGAGCCACCGCGGCCCTTGCCTTAGAAGGAGGGTGGGATAAGAACACAGCAGTTACAAGAGCTGAGCTTTAGGGACCATGTTTTGGGGACCGGTCTGGCTGCCCTAACCCGCCCCCCTCCCCACGCGTGCCAGCCAAATCCCAAAACATCTCCCAGGCCCGGCCAAAGCGCTCTCCCCTCCAAAGACTCTTCTGAGCGTACCTGCCGTAGGCGCGCCTTTCTCCGTGAACCAGGCAGTGCGGACATTGTTCTTGCCCGGATACAGACGACAGGGCTTGAAGAGGCCCTGGGGAGGGCAGGCGTACAGGCGGACCGTCACCGTCTTGGCGTCTTTCCCTGGAGGAAGGGGGAAGGGACCCGGGTGAGCTGCCAACAGCCATCGAGGCCAAGCAAACGTCTCCTCCAACACCACCTTTCAAATGAATCAAATTGCTTCAACTTTCCTCATTTCTCCCCCCCCTCAACACTTTGAGCCTCAGGCTCAAAGACTTCAGCCTCTATTCTTCACCTGTCTCTAGTACCGAAGCTGACAGAACCACACACACACACAGATCATGACAACCATGTGGCGTAGTAGTTAAGAGTGGGGGACTCTAATCTGGAGAAAACTGGGTTTGATTCCCCACTCCACGTTAAGTTTGCTGGGTGACCTTGGGCCAGTCACAGTTCTCCCTGAGCCCCACCTACCTCACAAGGTGCCCACTAAGGGGAGATGAAGGGAAGGCAATTGTAAGCCACTCTGAGACTCCTTAAGGTACAGAAAGTAAAGGAGGGGACAGAAAACAAAGCAGCCTTAGAAGGTAAAAGGTAAAGGTAACGGTTTCCCTTGCTCGAAAGCCAGTCGAGTCCGACTCTAGGGATACGGTGCTCATCTCCGTTTCCAAGCCGAAGAGCCAGCGCTGTCCAAAGAAGTTTCCGTGGTCATGTGGCTGATGTGACTAGATGCTGAGGTGCATGGAAGTGGTACCTGTTTATCTACTTGTAATTTCTTGCTTTCGAACTGCTGGGTTGGCAGGAGCTGGGGCCAGAGACGGGAGCTCACTCCGTCATGCGGCACTCGGGTCTCGAACTGCTGAACTACCAACCTTGTTTTATCTACACATCTACATTAATTGCAGGTCCTAATTGTAAATTATGAATTATCTTAATGGCAAAACCTGCATTATTGTAGACCTACGGGTTGGTCCCTGCCCTCAGCCTACAATGTGGGGAAGGTGGGATACAAGTCTAACAAAACAAACAAACAAACAGATTGTCTCTTTTTGATGGATCTGTGTTTCTCCTTCCTTTGGGGCTTGAGGCAGGAAATTCCCCCTTCCTTCCTTATTAGCCACTGCGGCTACTATGAAGCATAAATATCTTGCCAGCAAGAGCACCCTTCTGGGTTTCTGAGGATGTCTGAAAACTCTGGGGTCTACCAAAGTTTGGAAATCTGGGCTTAGGTCTTTAAAGAGGGATTGGTTTAGTAACATTAAGGTCAGGTATAAGTTATTAACATTAGGTAAAGGTTTCCCTTGCTCCAAAGCCAGTCAAATCCGACTAGGGGTGCGGTGCTCATCTCCGTTTCCAAGCCGAAGAGCCGGCGCTGTCCGAAGACGTCTCCGTGGTCATGTGGCCGGCGTGACTAGACGCCAGACGCCAGGGCGCACGGAACGCTGTTACCTTCCCACCGAAGTGGTACCTATTTATCGACTTGCAATTTCTTGCTTTCGAACTGCTCGGTTGGCAGGAGCTGGGGCCAGAGACGGGAGCTCACTCCGTCACGCGGCACTCGGGTCTCGAACTGCCGAACTACCGACCTTCCGGTCAGCAGTTCAATGTCTCAACCTCTGAGCCACCGCGGCCCCTTTTAAGGTAGAGAAAAGCAGGGTATAAAAACCTACTCTTCTTCTTCAAGTAGTCTGTAGACATCACTGCTGCTACAGTACACAGTCACACAGAATTTACAGTCCCCCTGCTAAAATTTCAACACCACAACTCCCCGAACGATTGCTTCTACCCTGTTTCCCCGAAAATAAGACCTACCCCAAAAATAAGCCCTAGCAGTATTTCTATGCATTTGTGATATAAGCCCTAGTGTGTCTTCTTGAGAAAAAAATAAATATATCACAGTGTCTTATTTTTGGGAAAACACGGTATTAATGCAAGCGAAAACTGCAATGAACCCCTCCAGCCCTGGCATCATGCCATGGCTAGTTTGTTTGTCACCTTCTTTCCTGGACGCCGTGCAGCACGAAACAGCTATCCTTTCAAGGAATGCACAAGAAGTACACATCACAGGGTTTTGTAACAAGCAAGAACCGTTCCCTCACCCTGGGGCTGCAGCAGGACCACCGGCTTGAGATGGTTGCCATTGGCGTAGGCAAACATCACGCTCCCAAAGAGCGGCTCCTTGGCCAGGTGGTGGGCAACATGGGCCAGGTAGAGGGCTCTCTTTCGGTGGTAGCGCTGGTTGAGGTTGTCCTTGTCTTGGAAAATTGCCTGAGAAGGGAGAGGAGAAAAGATAGCCGAAAAAAACATGAAGCATTTGTTTGTGTGTGTGTGTGTGTGTGTGTGTTAACTGCCGTCAAGACACTTCCAATTAATCAACGTAAGAACATAAGAGAAGCCATGCTGGATCAAGCCAATGACTACCGAGCATCACTGCCCCAGATAGGGTGTTCCATCTCTCCTTTGTCGCTAACGGCCACTGATGGACCTCTGCTCCATATAGGAACGTCAGAAAAGCCCTGTTGGATCAGGCCAATGACCCATTCAGTCCCACACTCTGTGTCACACAGTGGCCAAAACCCAGGTGCCTTCAGGAGGTCCATCAGTGGAGCCAAAACTCCAGAAGCCCTCCCACTGTTGACCCCCCCCCCCCCAAACCCCCAAAAAAAAAAAACAACACACCCCACA
>NW_015177067.1:225169-245169 GCF_001447785.1 Gekko japonicus
GCACGGAACGCTGTTCCCTTCCCACCGAAGCGGTACCTATTTATCTACTTGCAATTTCTTGCTTTTGAACAGCTAGGTTGGCAGGAGCTGGAACTAGAGACGGGAGCTCACTCCGTCATGCGGCACACTCGGGTCTCAAACTGCTGAACGACCGACCTTCCACAGCCTGCAGTTCAGCGTCTTAACCACTTGAGCCACCGCAGCTCCTATACCTTGTGGCTAATAGCCACTCATGGACCTCTGCTCTTAAGAACATGAGAAGCCATGATGGAGCAGGCCGATGGCCCATCCAGTCCAACACTCTGTGTCACGCAGTGCCCAAAACCCAGGTGCCATCAGGAGGTCCACCAACATGTCCAGAACTCCAGAACCCCCCCCACTGTTGCCCCCCCCCCCCAAGCACCAAGAATACAGAGCATCCCTTGCCCCAGACAGAGTGTTCCCTCTATATCTTCTGGCTAAAAGCCACGGATGGACCTCTGCATTTTCTGCAAGTTTGATGCTTTATTAAAAGCTCTTCTGTAAGCAAAGCTGGATCCTGCGGCTCATTTCCCTGGGATTTCTGTAGAAATAGGTGCTGCGGTGGCTCAAGTGGTTAAGACGCTGAACTGCAGGCTGTGGAAGGTCGGTAGTTCAGCAGTTCGAGACCCGGGTGTGCCGCATGACGGAGTGAGCTCCCGTCTCTAGTTCCAGCTCCTGCCAACCTAGCCGTTCGAAAGCAAGAAATTGCAAGTAGATAAATAGGTACCACTTCGGTGGGAAGGGAACAGCGTTCCGTGCGCCTTGGTGTTCAGTCATGCCGGCCACGTGACCACGGAAACATCTTCGGACAGCGCTGGCTCTTCGGCTTTGAGACGGAGATGAGCATCGCAACCCTAGAGTCGGACTCGACTGGCTTTCGAGCAAGGGAAACCTTTACCTTTAGGTGGCTGTTCTGTAACGATGGGCCATTAATGATTTTTTTTTTATTTTGCCTTGTCTTCAGCCACATCGAGAGAGAGGAAGGAAAGGAAAGGAAGAACGCCCAGCGGCTACTCACCCTCGGCATGGTTAGAGCCACGTCCACGTTGACTTCCGGCTTGATGCAGGTACCCAGAAGGTAACTCCCCACGACTTTCACCGACACAGGAGGCAGGAAGTGGAACCGGCCCTTCACGCTGAAAGGCACCTGGACCAAAGGCACCTTCACGCCCTTCGGAAGCCAGGACTGGTCTGTCATCTGGAAAGTAAAGACGGTGACTGAGTTGAGATGGGGCCTCAGCTCTGTGGTAAACCACTTGCTTTGCATGAAGAAGACCCCAGGATCACGTACACAAAGCTACCTTATAGTGAGTCCACCTAGGTAAGTATTGTCTATTCAGACTGGCAGCAGCCCTCCAGGGTTCTCAGGTAGAGATGTAAAATTTCCGGAAATTTTGAAGCTCGGAAAAAAACCAATTTTTTCCCGTTTTTTTGGGGAAAACGGAAATTTTCGGAAAAATTGAAAAAAATGCTACATTAGCACGTCTTTTGTCTTTTCCAGATTGAAAGTCATTCTGTTACTTTAGGAACATAAAATATGACTATGGACATTTTTGCTTGGCATGAAATTATCACAACTAGCATATTAAAAATATAGTGTATCCAAACAATTAGAAGAAGACGACAAACAGAATACCCACCCACATGCAAAAACAAAACTGAAACCTTTTTATTTTCTTCTGACAATAGCACCTCCTAAAGGAAGAAAGGCATCTTGTTCTTGCATTGGAGAGTTCAGTTTGTAACCTAGGACTTGCTTGTCCTCAGTGCACAGAAATTAGATCAATCTGATACCATATGTATATATTAGAAATGATTTGGAAAAATATTTGAACACCTTGTCTTAAAATATTTTATTCATCATGTTAAAATAAAACGTTCCATAGTCATTTTATTTTATTTTTATTATTTCCAATTTTTTGGGAAAAAACAAAAAAGGCTTCAGGAAAAAATTTCCCAAATTTTTCCGTTTTTTTCCCGGGCCTTCACATCTCTAGTCTCAGGCAGAAAAGCAGAAAAGAGCAAGAGTCCAGTAGCACCTTAAAGACTAACAAAAATTGTGGCAGGGTGAAATTTTGTGCGTCACTGCTTGTTCCTTCAGATACAGCTAGAGTCACAGAATCATAGGAACACAAAGTTGGAAGGGGCCATACAGGGCATCTAATCCAACCCGGTGCTCAGTGCATATGTCCTTATGCATTCTTCATGCTCCAAGGGAGATCAGAAAGAGAGACTGCCAAATTGTAACTGATAATGAAGCTCAAGACCATGCAGCCTCCTGGACTGAATCGAGACCTAGGTTTCCTGTCTCGTTACCAATGCTGCTTTCTCCATGCCTACAACCCCTCTGCGTGTCACAACTAATCCAATCACGGCTGCTGTTGTCATTCGCCTGCTATTTGTCATTCAGCATCTGAAATCCCTCCACTCTCCAAGATACAAGGACAGATGGACTCACAATCTAGCTGTATCTGAAGAAGTGAGCAATGACTCATGAAAACTCATGACCTGTCACAAATGCTGTTAGTCTTGAAGGTGCTACTAGACTCTTGCTCTCTTCTACCGCTACGCCTGCTTGGCATGCAGAAGGCCCCAGGTTCGATCCCCGGCATCTCCAGTTAAAAGAATCAGGCAGGAGGTGATTGGAAAGACCTCCGCCTGAGCCCCTGGAGAGCTGCTGCCAGTCTGAGCAGACAATACTGACCTTGGAAGAGGAAGAACAGGAAGAGGAGGAGGAGGAAGAGGAGATTGGATTTATACCCCGCCCTTCACTCGGAGTCTCCGAGTGGCTTACAAACTCCTTTCCCTTCCCCTCCCCACAACAGACACCCTGTGAGGTAGGTGGGGCTGAGAGAGCTCTTGACAGGAACTGCCCTTGAGAGAACAGCTCTGAGAGAGCTTCTGACTGACCCCAGGTCACACCAGCAGCTGCGTGTGGAGGAGTGGGGAATCGAACCCGGTTCTCCCGGATTAGAGTCCACGCTCCTAACCACGACACCAAACTGGCTCCTACGACAGCATCTCTGTCCCTCTTTAGAAACAAGGGATGACCTTCGTGCATCCTTAAGACTGTGGCCGGAAACTCTGGGACATCTAGGTAGGGCTGACCACCGACCACCAAAACCCACCCCCAGCAGTCTAGACGTACGTCAGTCTCGGTAGTCGCTGGGATCTTGGCCAGCAGGGCATTGATCTGGTGGAGAAAGGCATCGATCTTCTGTCTCCTCTTCTCTTTGAGCGTCACCTCCTTCAAAAGCTCCTCGATCTGTGCACAGAGATAAAGGGACACGGGGCATCAGAAGACTGCACTGTTCAGTGTTCCTACTTTCCCAGCATCATCAAGGTGGCGCTTGATGTACCAAGTGCAGGGGGGAAAATGCTACCTGAGCTCTGAGGACTCACGATCCACATTCAGCAGGGCAGGGTTGGAGAGAGGCAAGAGACTGCTGTCAGGGAAGGAAAAGGCAGGAAAGGGGAGGAGGAGGAGATTGGGAGTTATACCCCGCCCTTCACTCGGAGCCTCAGAGCGGCTTACAGTCTTCAGGACTAGAAGCATGACATGTATGCAAACAGAGGAAGTTTGGGGAGCCACTACCAGAGCAAAAGAAAACCCAAATGAGTCCCGGTTGAGTCAAGAGGTGATCGAAGCCAGACCAAGCCAGTCAGGGGTTCAATTCAATTACCTTTATTGGCATCAACACTAAAAAGAGTAATATACAAAAGATAAGGTAAAGAACAAATACCAATTAAAGGGGGGGGGGAACCATTCTAAAATCAACGTAAAATAAGTCTCAGTTTCATATCTCCTGACTACGAGTCTTGCATTACAATACTGCAGCCTGCAGGAACTCTGCCACAGAAACGGTTATATTTTGATCATCGCTGTTTAGCAAATATAGCAATTTGTGTGAGTCAGGAAGCTCTATGATGCCACCAAGCAGTGATGATGAAATGCGGTGTCAAAAATTGGCATAGTAATGGCATTCCAACAACACGTGAGACACCGTTTCAACTGACCCGCTCGAACAGGGGCATAGTCTATTAACAAAAGGGATGCTATTAAACCTTCCAGTTAAGATCGCTGAAGGGAGAGCACTGAACCTGGCAAGTGAAAAGGTTCTACGTAACGCTGGAGTCTGAAGTTGGTGAAATTAGCAAGCAGTGGGCAATATCCCATGACTCAGAGGGGAGTATGTCTCATTAGCTGCGTTGTACAGTTCAACAGCGTTCCGTGCGCCTTGGTGTTTTGTCATGCCGGCCACATGACCACGGAGACGTCTTCGGACAGCGCTGGCTCTCCGGCTTGGAAACGGAGATGAGCAACGCAACCCTAGAGTCGGACTCGATTGGCTTTCGAGCAAGGGAACCTTTGCCTTTACCTTTAAAGTTCAAATAGCTCTGCCTCAGTCTGTCCCTTATTGTTTGCATTGCCTCCAATTCAGAAAGTAAGAGTAAGGATTCGAAAGGGGCCAGCCAGGGGCGTCACAGGCCCACGAGGGGACACCTGTCATCTCCCGTGATGCTGATGGGTTGGAGGGGGCTAAGCCCCTGCACAGGATCAGTGCCCTGGTCCCCGGCCTGCACCAAGGAGCTGCTTGGCTGGAGAATAAGCCCTTGCTCCTTGGGTCACTAGAAAAGGAAGGAAGGAGACTGGCTTCTCTGGAGCAAAACGTACTCTGGGTTTGTGGACCAGTCAGAGAGGGACAAAGAGCTCAAACCTAGAAGGGTCCCGGAAGGAGGAGGAGGAGAAAAGGAGGAGGAAGGAAGAGGAGAAGGAGGAAGAGAAGGAGGAGATTGGATTGATATCCCACCCTTCACTACCCAAGGGAGTCTCAGAGCGGCTCACAAATGCCTTTCCCTTCCCCTCCCCACATCAGACGCCCTGGGAGGTCGGTGGGGCTGAGAGAGCTCTTTCGAGGACTGCTCTTGAGAGAACAGCTCTGAGAGAACTTGTGACTGACCCTGGGTCACACCAGCTGGCTGCAAGTGGAGGAGTGGGGAATCAAACCTGGTTCTCCCAGATTAGAGTCCGTGCACTTAACCACTACACCAAGCTGGCTCTCTGGCAATCCCGAGGCTTCTGGGTCCCTTCTGGCTCTGGGTGCGAAAGAATCCCAACGGAAGGAACGTTCCCGTCCTGACCTGCAAGCGCAAGAGATTGGAGTGGAAGAGGTTCTCTGTCTCCTTCAGCTGGCTCAACTCTTCGCTGGTTGGGGGCTTGTAGAGTGTCGCCTTGCTGACCTTCACCGGCTGCAAAAGGCCTTCAGAAGCCAAAGCCCTTCTCTTCCCCCGGGGTCTACTTTCCTTGGCCGGAGAGTTGTTGGCCTCTCCTGCCTCCTGATCCCCACGGTTCGCATCTCGCTCTGCGTCTTCCAACATCTGCAATGACAACAACAACAAATGCAGTTCAAATAAACTCTCATCTATGTTGTATCTCATCAGAAGATGTGAGCATTTGGGGGGTCCAGACCCTGTTGAGAAACGCAAAGTCAAGGAATCTTTCATCTCAAAAATTAAGAACGTAAGCAGAGCCCTGCTGGATCAGACCAGTGGTCCATCTAGTCCCGCCTCCTGTCTCACACAGCAGCCAACCAGTTCCTCTCGAGGTCCAACAACAGGGCAGAGAGGCCGAGGCTTTCATAAGAACATCAGAAGAGCTCTGCTAGATCAGACCAGTGGTCCATCTAGTCCCGCCTCCTGTCTCACACAGCAGCCAACCAGTTCCTCTCGAGGTCCAACAACAGGGCAGAGAGGCCGAGGCTTTCATAAGAACATCAGAAGAGCTCTGCTAGATCAGACCAGTGGTCCATCTAGTCCCGCCTCCTGTCTCACACAGTGGCCAGGGAGTTCCTCTGGACAGCCAAAAACAAGGCATAGGGGAACGGACTTTCCCCTGATGTTTCCTTCTGGCTCTGGGATTCAAGGGCTGACTGCCTGCTGGATCAGACCAGTTCCTCTGGACAGCCAGAAACAAGGCATAGGGGAACCGACTTTCCCCTGATGTTGCCTTCTGGCTCTGGGATTCAAGGGTTGACTGCTTCCGAATGTGGAGGTTCCCTTTAGTCACCATGACTAGCTGGCATGGATAGAACTCTCCTCCATGAATCTGCCTGGTCTCCTTTTAAAGCTGCCTATGCCTGTGTTAGACAGTGTCATCGATGCAATGAACATGAAGTTGCGCAAACTCTGGAGCACGACAGAAGACAGGACAGCCTGGCGTGATGTGGTCCATGGGGTCGGGAAGAGTCGGACTCGTCTGTGCGACGGAACAACAGCAACATGCCTGTGGCCATCATTGCATCCTCTGGCAGTGAATTCTCATGAGGTTCTGAAGCTAAGCAGGGTTATCCCTGGTTAATACCTGGACAGGAGACCACCAAGGAATATCACGGTTGCTACACACAGGCAGGCAGTGACAAATGACGTAGGCTAGATGGCCATCTGACAGCGATGCGGACTGTGTGAACTTAGGCAGATCATGAGAGGGACGGCAGGAAGGGTTGCCTCAGTGCTTAGTTCTCGTGGCCCTTTTTTACATGCCCAGGGCAATCCTGATCGCCACTTTGGGGTCAGGAAGCCATTTTTCTCCAGGCCAGTTTGGCTGGGGATCCTGGAGGATTTTTATCATCGTCTGGACACGGTGCAGGGGTCACTGGGGGTGGGGTGGGGGAGGTATTTGTGAATTTCCTGCGGGGCCAGAACTCCAGAATCCCTCCCACTGTGCCCCCCCCCCAAGCACCAAGAACACAGAGCACCACTGCCCCAAATATAAGAACATAAGAGAAGCCAATGTTGGATCAGGCAAGTGGCCCACCCAGTCCAACACTCACATGGTGGCCATGACCCAGCAACGAACTGTAGAACTGAATAGCACCTTATGATTTTATGTTTTAACTTATTATGAAATAATGTATATTGCTTTATCGGTTTTACTGGCAACTGGGCCACTGCTGTAAGCCGCCCTGAGCCCGCCGAGGCAGGCTCAAGGTGGCTTACATATATGCAATAGCTAAAAACAACAATATAATAACAGCACTGAATCTTAAAACAATGACATAAGGTGCTAGCAACAATATAAGTAATGATGGCAAAGACAGAGTAGCATCAACACACTGGTAAAAGCAGTCGGTGTTAGATTTTAGTGTCGGTGGAACTCAGGCTGTCGGCGATGGTATTGGGCCTTGGTGTGTTGGGTACGGTGCCTTAATTAAAGGTCTGGTGGAAGAGCTCCGTCTTGCAGGCCCTGCGGAACTGTAAAAGGTCCTGCAGGGCCCTAACCGCTTAGTCTTCAAACAGACGATTTACTAATTACTTAAGTCTTCAAACTAAGCCTCTCTTGTCTAATCCCACCCACCCAAGATCGTGACCAATGCTCCCTCTAAGCTGTGGAGTCTTTTGAGCAAAAAATCTACTTTGTGAGCTACTGGCATTAAAGTTGTAAGCGAGCAATTTGGCTACAGCATAAATTAGTCAGCCCTGGAGCCATCCTTCCTGAGCTAAGGCAAAAATGTGTGAGCCAGAGGCTAAAACACTGTGAGCTAGCTCACACCAACTCAGCTTAGAGGGAACACTGATCGTGACTATCCTACATTACAGGGTTGTCGTTAGAACAAGATGGACAATGGAGAACCACAGAGGCGGCTTCCCACTTGGGACAAATGAGAAAAAGCATAATAAGAAAAGTGCAATCTAAAACAAAAAAAATAACCCATTTTGTTAAATATGCTGTTTTTAAAAAGAACTTCAAACCCACCCACCCCTTTATACTCACCTTCTCTATCCACGTGAATGGAACTCGGCACCAACCACGTGGACTCCGACCTCCCCTCCACTCACTTCCGGCACCCAAGCCCTGGCCGCCTCCTGATTGGATAAATGAAATTGAAGGAGGAGAATGTGGAGGAAAATCCCACATGGCCACGCCCACCCCAGCAAGTTTTCTTCTCCCTTCCCCGTCCGGTCTGTGACTCAAAGAAACTTGCTGGAGTGGGCGTGTCCACATCGATTTGGACCAATCGGAGAGCGAGATTCGCCAAGCGTCGGGTTTAAGGGTCTCTTCCTGTCTCCAGCGCCTGCCTTTGGTTGCTAGGGTGACGGAAGTGTGGGGGTTACCGAAGCGAGCTGCTCCTGTAGAAAGCGCGTGTCGAAGTAAAATTTGTCCCCCCCCCCCGGAAGCACTGCCAGAACGCGGCGTGGGATTCATTTCAAAACCTACTTGTTTCACAGCTCCGACCGACCCACCGTTCTGGGGTGGGGGGGAAATCCCTCCCATCTACCATTTCTTGCGCTGTAATTGGTGCAAGTGTCTGCCCATCAACGCTAAGCCCGATTTGTATTGGCTGCCACTCTTGGAGCGACTCACCGGAGCTCATTCAGTCATTCCCTGTGATAGCTGAATGACGGGTAAACGCACCAATGAAGAACGAAACTGGAAACAAATCTTTGAAGCGCGTAGCTTGATCGACGCATCGGTGATCCAATCAGATGGCGTATTTTTTACGGCACCAGCGCGGCTTCTTCTTAAGTTCTAGCTTGTTGTGAATGGCGTGGGCGGGAGCGCCCTTTCCTCTTTTCCTATTGGCTTCTTTGCAGTCAAAGGGCTTGACTGCCCATTCATTAACCTTAGATTGTACGCTCTCCGGGGCAGAGACCTGACCTATGTTTGGGATTTTAGCACCGTTTGTGAAGCGATGTTATGGAATCATGAGCAATGATGGCAGGAATAAATAAAAATTGGATCCAGCGCATGCTTCAGCTAGACTTTTAGCTGATTTGAAATTCTGCTCAGTATTTAAATACATAATTTGTGCCTTCCAAGTGGTCTGCCGTGGAGATCACTTAATAGCACTTTATGAGGTGGATGCAGCGTCATCTTGCAAAACATCCCAATATTCCTTGCATTTTAGTGTATTTCTTTTTCAGAGTAGTATATTAGAATACTGAATGTGTAATGCAAGGAATATTGGGATGTTTTGTTGACATGACGCTGCATCCACCTCTTACAATACAAGAACTCGTGGGCACTCAATGCAATTGCTGAGCATTCGGGTTAGAATGGATAAAAGGAAGTCCTTCTTCACCCAAAGAGTGATTAACACATGGAATTCACTGCCACAGGAGGTGGCGGCGGCTACAAGCATGGACGGCTTCAAAAGGGAATTAGATAAGCATATGGAGCAGAGGTCCATCAGTGGTTATTAGCCACAAGGTATGGAATCGGATTCGACTGGCTTTCCAGCAAGGGAAACCTTTACCTATAGATAGGAATTCTCAGGCTGGGGCAAGTGATTCATTGTATTCTTGGTGCTGGGGGGGGGGGCAACAGTGGGAGGGCTTCTAGTGTCCTGGCCCCACTGGTGGACCTCCTGATGGCACCTGGTATTTTTGGCCACTGTGTGACACAGAGTGTGGGACTGGGTAGATCCAGCATTGGCTTCTCTTATGTTCTTAAAGTGCTGTTAAGTGATCTCCACACCTGGGACATTCTCCGTTTGCTTCCCACAAATAGAAAAAACACCTTTAGACATTTATCTGCTATTTTGACGTATTCATTGCTTTACATCTGTTGACCTTATAACCTTAGCTTGTTATTTAGTTCTGACTTTGCAAACCTTACACATCATCGTGTTACCTGTTAATTTGCTATTAAGTCCCTGTCTATAAATTTGAACCTTACCTACCATTCCAATGTATTTGAAAAAGTGTGCCTTGCACACGAAAGCTCATACTTTGAATAAACCGTTGTTGGTCTGAAAGGTGCCACTGGACTCTCAATTTGTTCTAACAAAATTTGTGGCAGGGTATCAGCTTTCATGAGTCACTGCTCACTTCTTCAGTTCTTAAGGTGCTCCTGGAGTCTTGCTCTTTTCTACTCCTACAGACAGACAGGGTGACAAATCTTGATCTTTTAAAAAATCTGTCATTCAGTCTTGTAGTCAGTTCTTTTCATGCTAGTGATCCATTTGTAATGGGGATCTGAGATTCTGATTCTCAAATAGCAAATCACTTTTTAAAATAAACCTCTGAATGCCAGAGCGTTAGGGGAAGACCTTGGTCTCTATGCTGTGTTTATTGGCCCTGCAGGGGGAACGGTTAGGTGTCCTGTGAAACAGATGCTATACCCAATAAACCACTGGCCTAATTCAGCCTGGCTCCTCATGTGTTCTTTGTGGATGTCTCTGCCTGAGAAGGTCGGAAAAGCTCCCACCCTGGGCTTTCTGCAAATTATGCAAAGCTGATTCAGGTGGGTAGCCGTGTCAGACTGACGCTTGAGTCCAGTGGCACCTTTAAAACCAACAAAGTTTGGACGTCCGGTTTATGGCGACACGCTAGCAGACGCATCTCCCGGACATCCTGGGGATGTGATCTGCGCACTAGCGGATGGGGGGGCAACTGGTCGCCGCCACCACCCCCGGAGCCTTGGTGAAAGGCTCCTAGCCATGGGGCGTTTGAAGGGTGGCCTCTTTGCCAGCGCATTGCTGGGGAATTGAGGCGCCTTTCCACCCCGACGGTCCTGCCGCTGAGAGTCTGTATGGAACTAGAGCCGCTGACCAGGACAAGCGTCGGAGATCGGGCGTTTGAAACGTATCCTGAGCGAGGTCGTAAGACCAACAATGAACAGTGAGTCGAGTTAAAGCAAATGATGGGGATTTTTTTTAAAAGCACCCCCTGGGAACGGAGAGAAAAGCGAGCGGGGGAGGGGTCCCTCCCACACACACAAACGAAAAAGCGACCTACCAAGGGGGAGCGAAAGCAAAAGCGTTGAAATCTGTTTTAAAAGACTTACCATATGGGCAAATTTCAGAGACTTTAGCAAGTTTTTTAAAAAGTAAACAATCCATAAAGATGGTGGAGAAGAAGACGGAGAAAGACAGACTGGCAAAAGTGAAACTAGCGGGGAGCATGAGCCCCCAACCAGAAGAGGTCACTGAGTTCTCTAAACAGCTGGCAGACTCTTTGCGCCCCCTGCTGGACCAGATGACCAACATCAATCAACAGCTGACAGCCTTAAATCAGAACCTTGCAACTCAGCAGCTTCAGCTGACTGAAACTTCAAAAGAGACAGAGCAAACAGCTGAGAAAGTGAAGGAAATGGACGCCAAGAGCAAAAAAGTTAAGAAAAAAGTGCAAATGCTGGGGAAAAAGCAGGCTTCAGATGAATCTCAACTCTTACAACTACAAATGGAGAAAGCAAATATGGTCCTAAGGTTCCATGGGGTTCCAGAGACAAAATACGAGAATCTAAAGCAACTTTTGAGTGAAGCATTAGCCCCAGTCACAGATTTGAAAGCGGAATATCTTGTAAGCGAAATGGATGTGGTCTACAGGGCCTATTCTGTTCATGTAAAGAAAAATAATCTGCCTGGGGAGATAGTGGTCAGATTCTCGAAGAGACACATAAGGGATTTAATACTGAAAGCAACTACAGTAACACCCTTGAAAATGGGGAACAATACCATCAGGATCCTGAAACATATCCCATTTGAAATAAGGCAAAAGAGGAAGAAGTACAAAGACTTAATCCTTTTTTTAACAAACAAACAGCATTGCCTACAGATGGTTGACTCCAAAAGGCGTCATTTTCAGACTACACAATAAAAAATAAAAGATTGGCTCTGTTTTTAAAGCGTGTGAGTTCCTGAGATTGCAACTGGGAGAGACAGCCGAAATCGCTAAAGAAGAAGGCGAATTGGACTCTGTGTCTTCCGATGAGGACTCTGCTTCCGAAAAGGGGGCGGTTGCCCCCAAAAGAGCATACCAATTGAGGATTAGAAAAGATAAAACAAAGTGAAGGCTGAAGGACTCTGAATTGTGCCTTAAAGCTTTTTAGTATAGATGATGCTCTTGAAGTTCTCTTTAAACAGTTAAATTAATGGATAAAAAGATAAATAATTTAGCGTAATCGACTATGTTCAATGTAATACTAGCAATTTTAGATTAACACTTATACAAGCTGTTGTTATGATCTCCTATTCTTGCGGTTTTAGTTATTAGTGGTTTTCTTTTCTTTCTCCTTATATGTAGTCCCCCCCCCCCCTATTTTTTCATTGTAGTTTGTAGTGTATTAAAAATGCAATTAAAAATCCTCTTTGGGGGTACAAAAAAAAAAAGACCAGCAAAGTTTAATTCTGGGTGTAAGTTTTCATGTGCATGCACACTTCTGCACATATATTGAAACAGACTGAACTGTAATAAAACTGTATTATTCAAGAGCGCTTTTCTACACAAGCAACAGGGTTGTGCTGCAGCTGTACAAAACGATGCATGAAGTTACTTGGATAGAATTAGTGGAGACTGAGGTCTGTACTACTGTGCATAGTTTGCTGTGGGCTGGGTCCTGTTGTGTAACTTTGCATCATTTCCCATGTGTGGGGTTAACCCTTTTGCTTTGCTTCAGTTCTGTTGGGTTGTAGAACCAGTTCCTGGTTGGCCGTACAGCCCAAATCCTATTTCATTGTTTATTGAATCTTCCATCTTGTTGATCGTCTTGTGTAATCTGCCTTAAGCACCAGTGAGAAAGTCTAAGCAAGGTAAATAAATAAGAACATAAGAGAAGTGAATGATGGATCAGGCCAGTGGCCCATCCAGTCCAACACTCTGTCACACAGTGGCCAAAAATACTTGGTGCCATCAGGAAGTCCAGCAGTGGGGCCAGGACACTAGAAGCCCTACCACTGTTGGTCCTCCCAAGCACCAAGAATACAGAACATCACTGTCCCCATCCTGAGAGTTCCTATCTATTGTGTTGTGGCTAATAGCCACTGATGGACCTCTGCTCCATATGCTTATCTAATTCCCTCTTGAAGCCATCCAGGCCAGAGCTGGTGACCCTCGTAGGCTAAAGGTAAAGGTTCCCTTGCTTGAAAGCCAGTCAAATCCGACTCTAGGGTTGCAGTGCTCATCTCTGTTTCCAAGCCGAAGAGCCAGCGCTGTCCGAAGACATTTCCGTGGTCATGTGGCCGGCATGACTAAACAGCAAGGCGCACGGAACGCTGTTACCTTCCCACCGAAGTGGTACCTATTTTTCTACTTGCAATTTCTTGCTTTCGAACTGCTAGGTTGGCAGGAGCTGGAACTAGAGACGGGAGCTCACTCCGTCATGCGGCACCCAGCATTAAATGAGTAAATACTAAATGGAAAAGATAGCTACTTTTAAACTGAAAATTCCTGTGATTCTATTGTTTAGCTTTTCTTTAAAAGATACTGTTTCACGTTTACTATAATACACTGAGTTCGAGATGCGTATAGTCATCAGCTAATAGTTTATTCGTGATTTTAGCTTAACTCTAAGACAACTCTAGCAGGGCCGGAGCCCTGCTTATATGCATGCAAAACACCCCACCCCACACATACCCACTCCCTGTGATAGGCTATTTACAAAGCATTAGTACTTGATGGGTGTATTCTATAGTCCTGGTCGGCTATTGTTCTTGTGCTCCAAGCTCAGCCAGTCTCTAGGGCATGGGTGTCGAACTCGTTTGTTATGAGGGCCGGATGTGACATAAATGAGACATTGTTGGGCCGGGCCCTGTATGTCATAAAATGTAATGCCAGGTAGCAGAGATATAAACTTTATAAAGAACACAAACACAAAGGGGTTTTTTTAACTTAAAATCATGCTTAAAACATTAGCACTCTCACAATATTTTGTTTATTTAACAGTGTCTGATAACTGACACCTTTTGTTCTGAATTATTGCATCAAAATGTCTGTGCTGTTGCAGTCTTGAGTATGCTGTTCAGGTGTGTATCTGTAAGCTGCAAACCTACGATGACGCAGCAGCAGCAGAACTGGAAGAAGAAGAAGACAGCCAGTTCTACTGCAGGCCTGAGAGAAGCCCTCTGGGGGCCTAATCCGCCCCGTGGGCCGCATGTTTGACACCCCAAAGTTACAGTATATTTAGAGGGAGAGAGGATGCATTTATAACCCAATAGCTTTTGTTACTATATCATTGATCTGGTGTGGTGTTAAATGCTTGTAACCATTTTCTTTTTATATAAATATTTTACTCTTTGATGCTGGTGGCGGTTCTCTGTACCACATAGTCCCCCCCAGCTGCTGTTGGACACGCTACTGTATGAAGGGGGAGGGAGGAGGTTAGGGTGCAAGTGGCCAACTCTCCAGGGGAAACCCAAAGCTGCATTTGATCCTTGTGGTAACCGGATGCTGGGTATCAGGAGACCTTGAGGCCAGGCCTCAGAACTGGGAAGGGGGATTGAGAGTCCTGTTCCTCTCATTCAGAAACCCTAAAATGAACAGGTGGTAGCGGTGACTACCCTAGTGAAAGGAAGAGGAATAGTTACCTCCAGGAGTCAGCACCCCAACAGAAGGAGTGGGCAAAACAGGCTCTGTAGGTCAAGCTGTCCTGTTCCGTCACATGCAGTTTTTTTCCCCTTTTATCCAATAAAAGCTCTACGATACATCGATCTTGAGCAGCGGATAGTTGTTGTTAATCAATTATCGCCCAATAGAAAAAAGGAATAAAAAAATTGCGACTGCTGGAGCTCTTTTTGGCTCCCTGCCAGACAGTTAAAAGAGAGCTAAGTCATAGGAGTAAATGTCCAAATGAGCTTGCAAACACAGTAAAATATCCTGAGATCGGCGTACCAAGGACACTCAGGTAATCCTGAGATTAGGGTACAAAGGACACTCCAGGAGGATATTTGCTATTGAGTCAATCTTACCTACAGGCCTGTAGCCAGAAAAATTTCAGTAGGGGGGGGACACCGCGGAGGCGTGACGTCACTTCCGATGTCACAATAATAATAAAATTAAAATAAACCAAATAAAAGGATTTATTCATAAGAGAACGTAAGAACACCGTTGCCCCCTCCCAAGCACCAAGATAAATTGCCCCAAGATAAGTGCATCCCTTGCCCCAGCCTGTGAGTGCCTGTCTATACCTTGTGGCTCTGCTCCAGATGTTTATCCAGTTCCCTCTTGAAGCCGTCCGTGCTTGTAGCTGCCACCCCCTCCTGTGGCAGTGAATTCCTCGTGTTAATCACTCTTTGGGTGAAGAAGTACTTCCTTTTATCCGTTCTAACCCGACCGCTCAGCAATTTCATGGAGTGCCCACAAGTTCTTGGTATTGTGAGAAAGGGAGAAAAGTACCTCTTTCTTGACCTGCTCTATCCCATGCATCATCTTATAAACCTCGATCGTGTCACCCCTCAGCCGTTGTTTCTCCAAGCTAAAGAGCCCCAAGCGCTCTAACCTTTCTTCCTAGGGAAAGTGTTCCGACCCTTTTATCATTTCAGTTGCCCTTTTCTGCACTTTCCCCCAATGCTTTAATATCCTTTTTGAGGAAGGAATAGAGGAATGGGGTTGGTGCTCTCAGTGATTCTATTGTTCAGCTTTTCTTTAAAAGATACTGTTTCACGTTTACTATAATACACTGGGTTCGAGATGCGTATAGTCATCAGCTCATAGTTTATTAGTGATTTTAGCTTAACTCTAAGACAACTCTAGCTCTCAGAGACCTTCCTTTCCTAGCTACTTTTTTGGCCCATGCAAGCTCCCGCCGAAGCAGAGAGGGAAAGTCGCAATGGCAGCTTGGCCTACCGCAAATGCTTGAGTGGGTGGAAGGTGGGCAAAGCCACAGCGGAGCAGCAGCGAGGTGGGTGGCGGGGCAGGTGCGGAGGGCCGGAGTCAGGGGAAGGAAAGGCGAAGGGGCCATATCTGCCTGCACCAAACAGAGCCCCCGCCCAGCAGCCACCACCATGGACCACGGTCTGTGGGAGAGGAGGCACCGCGCTGTTCTTCCTGGCACTCTGCTTGGGTAAGTGAGGCTAGCCAAGGCTGGGCCCCCGGAGCTTTGCAAGTGCACACCCTGATCCTTGGTCAGGCCTGAGTGCCAAAGAAGCGCAGTCCAGGCAGAGGTGAAGATTTCGGGAGATCTGGCGCATGGGCGGGTGGGGGGGGGCAGCGGATGTCCCCAACGTGACGTCATCCCGGCGGGGGTGCCCCTCCCCCTCCAGGAACGCCCCCAAAGTCCCCCGCTGGGGGTGGAAGATGGACTTGGCAACCCTAGGCTCAGAGCATTCCGATTATTTTAATTGACTGTAATTTAACTGCCTCCTTAAAAATTTGAATGTCCCATGAACAAAAATATCCGGGCTATGGGCCTGGGAAAGATTTCAGTAGGGTACAATGCCATAGAGTCCGTCCTCCAAAGCAGCCGTTTTCTCCAAGGGAACTGACCTCCCTGTTGCCCAGAGATCTCTTGTGATTCCAGGAGAGCTCCTGCCCATGCCTGGAGGTTGGTGACCCTAGCCCATGCGCAGGACGGCTTTACAGCCGTTTTGAGAGGGATCAAAGGATTCAGAGAAGAGCTTCGGGGATAAGGAAGAGACAGACCTGATAAGGGTCAAACAAGTGCTTTCGTTCAGCTTGAAGAAGATTAAAAGGAGACACTTGCCGGCAGATATATAAAGAGATTACAAAGAAGAGGGAGGAACAGCAGAGAGGGGGAATTAACCTAATGATAACTCCCGGCATATACATTTTGAGAGCCCGCTTTCTTCATTCCCCCTACAGCCTCCCCCCTGGGCGCCGGATCCCAGGGTGGGAGGCAGCCTTCCCGATATAAAGAAAGGATCGGCACATCGCCTCCGGGTGTCTGCATCCAGGCGAGGGCCTTGAGGCCAAAACAAAGAAGGCTCCTATGTTCTGTCAAGGGGAGCAGCTGCCGGCACTCGAGGTGATGAGCTCTCCCCGAAGGCCGCCAGACAAAGGCTGCAAAGACGAGAGAGGGAGAGCGGAGCCCCGGGCCTTTTTGTCCGTCTAGTGCCTACGGAGGTTCCCCAAGGCTGACCTTGTCAAGGCAGGGTTCTGTAACAGCCGTTTCCCCATCCTATACATTCCAGATGGTTCATGGCACAATGCTCCCTCTCAGCTGTGGAGTCTTGTGAGCAAAAATTCTGCTTGGTGAGCTACTGGCATTAAAGCTGTGAGCGAGCGATTGGGCTGCTGCATAAATTAGTTTGCTCCGGAGCCACCCCTTCCTGAGCTGATGTAGGGGAGGCAAAGAGTGAATTTTGGGAAGAACTCATCATGGCAAGCTCATGATAGGGAAATTTTGGAGGACACTTGTAATGATTCCTTGTTTGAGTGTGTTTGTGTCTCTTTAAAAGTTTGGTTGCATGGCTGTGGTAGGTAGACTAGAGTGGTTGAGAGATGCAAGTGTGATATGATTGGTGGTTGACAGAGAGGGGGAGGGGTTTTGGAAGTGAATCTGGGTGGATGCGTAGGTGTGTCAGTCAGGAGTTGGGGTTTACAAGTTGACAGTTGATGGGTACAGGCGGTTCTGTGGGGAATCAGTTAGAAGTTGACAGTTGAGGTTGCTCAGTCAGAAAGAGAAAGAGAGCTGAGTGTAAAGGATAAGCTAAAGGAAAGTTTGATTGAAGAAAAGTTATAGGAAAGTCTGAGTGTCATAAGAAACTGGAGTGAAACAGTGAACATATATGGCATTGAGATAAACAATTGTTACAACCCTGCAAAGAAAAGATCCCTGTCAGAGAGGGATAAAATTGTGTATGATACCAAATCAGTTGTTCATCATTTACATATTCCTAGTTACATTTTAACCACCCACTTATGTAGTACTTATTTCAATAAATCCTCTTTCATCCAAGTTTATACCAGCTCTGAATGGAATACTTCCCAGGACCACATAGTTCCCCGTAAGCCTTGAACTCGGTCTACAAAATTAGTAAGAGCAACAGAAGAGGAGCACGCTGGAACGATCAGATGGAGGAAGTCCGTCTGCGGCCCATCGCAAGCTTTTGATAGTGGATTTTCACAGGTACCTTTTAACTCCGGATCCTCGGCCAGATGAGACGGGTTGGCTACGGGTGCACGACGCTTGCCAGATGTGCCCGTTTGATCACGCCTGTAAAACCCGCTCGGCATCTGTGAGTATCCTGCGGAAACTTCTGTGTGTGATCGGGGCCTTAATTAAGGTTTCTGTGTTACATGCAGAAAGACTTAGGTGGTATAATATAAATTGGTAGTAAAATAGATATGAAATGCCTCTGAGAATGAATGACATTTCTGGAAATGCCCCTCCTGGCTATAGTGACTACACATTTCTGAGTTGCTGCCCAGTTGGGAGGGAACGGCTTGGAGATTGCCAAGTTCTTGGACAGAGGACCCTTCCAGATCAATATAAGTATTAATGAGTAAAAAGAGTTCCCTGGCTTTCACTGGGAACTATAGGCCCTGTTCACATGGCGAATTTGCCCTGTGGGAGGGACGGCTAGCCTGCGAATTAAAGCTGTGCGATCATACCTGAACATCTGGGAAACGTCGCACTCCCGTCTCTAACCCGCAGCTTCGGCCCGAAGACGCGGATTTAAAAGCTACGAGGAACCATGTACTAGTTTCCCGATAATGTGTGGCGTGTGCGGGCATCTGATCAGGAAGCAGTGGTAGCCCGTCGCAGCCAGTGCTCGGTGGCATCCGACGTATGCGCACAAACGCCTTGCTGCTGTGTTGCTTAGCGTGGTTCTGGGCAGAACTTGTGATAGAGGGTAATTGAAAAGGTCGGGGAATGTGTGAAGCTTGCAGGATAGCCCTTATTAGGTGTCTGTGGGATCTTTCCCCCTGATTATCTGGGGCCATGTGGATATCATTCCTGGGCTGATGGAACTGAAGGAAGGTGGGGCCAGCCCCCCCCTTTCACTCTCTCTCTCTATATAAAGATATATATATATATATTTCTGTATAAGCCTCAGAAATTTCATATTTACAAAGAAGTAATATACCCCCATTTGGTGGACAAATATAAGGTTGTCTTGTTAAATTGAAGAAAACGGTATATAACAGTATGTTCCAAGGGGGAGGAACATTTACTGGAAAGGAGAAAAAAACCTGAGATCTTTCACTGGACACAGAAAGGAAGAAAGTGAAATTTAAAAAAAGCAAAAAGGTTTTAGAAAGTCTTACATAGATATGTACATGCGTGGTGATTGGCAATACCATAGGAAGTTAGGGTGCGTGGGAAGGGGAAAGCATGCAATCCTTCAATTTGCCTCCCCCAAGAAATATTTAATTAAAGGGAGTTACCTCAACCAAGCGGTGGGCTGACTCAGTCCCTGATTCCCTTCCCCAGGTGGCCGATGTACCTGACTCGGACAGACAGGATAGTCTCCGGACTCCGAACGGGCTGAGAGCTTCCAATAGGGCTGCCAACTCCCCCGGTAGGGCGGAAATCCCCCCCCCCGGAGGCCCCGTTCCCCGACGCCGGGGAATCGGGACCCAGGGGGAACCCCTCCCCGGCGTGCGCGTCACCGGAAGTGATGTCGCATGCTGGGGGCGGGGCCACGCCATTTGGCGTGTGACGTCACTTCCGGTGATGCTCTGGTGGCTCGCGCATCCAACACCGGCTCCCGGAGCAACTGGACGCTCCCCCGCCGGCAAGTATTTTGAATTTGGCAACCCTAGCTTCCAAGCACTGGAACCCTCAGGCATAGTCAAGGGTGAGGAGAGCCACGATTATGGAAATCGGCCACGGACACTCAGTCCCATAAGGAATCAAACCGAGCTCACCCACAGGGAGCCCGAAGCTCTTCCTCCTACCCCACCAACGGTAAATATCAGATGATCCCAACGGGTCAAGCAGCATCCTGCTTACTTGAAAGATTATGGCTGTTTAAGGGTTGTCTCGTCTTAGGGAGGAGGATTGTTGTGTATGAAATGTAATGTAATGAATGTATTGAGCTTGAGTCTGACAAAGGTATTGTAAACCGACCTATCAGAACAAAGGAAGTTCTGGAGGGAAGCAAAATGATTGGTCTTTATGTACTGTATTTGATTGGACCTTAGCTGACATGTGGGCGTGGCCTGCCAAGCCCGGACTGTTTAAAAAGGAGCCTGTTGCTCCGTAGTTTGTCTCATTCTGGTTCTTCTGACTTTGTGTTCAAATAAAGCTGTTATTGCTGTTCACCTGCTGCCTCGAGTCTCGTATCTAACACCACCCC
>NW_015177067.1:245191-247622 GCF_001447785.1 Gekko japonicus
GGGGGGGGGAGCAGGTAACCCTACACAGGTCTGTGCTCTCCCTATTCCTATAAAACTCTGTTTTTGGACAAATTATTTTTGTTAGAATTATGCTGCGGCATATTTTTACCCCTGTGGAATTTTGTCTCCCAATAGTGGACAGCCAAACATCCATGGACTGAATCCCCCCCCTGTTAAGTCCGTACTTAACAAAGTAGTCAGAGAATGATTTCAGCAAAAAACTCAGGTTTATTCAGCTCGACAATCAACTTCTCCAACATGGTACAACTCCTCATAGCCCGAACAGCTTGTCCATTTCAGCTGCTCGGTATTTAAACATTCCGGGCTAATGTAGCCACACCTACTATACGAGTTCCAACCTATCAGGTTGTTCGCATAATAGCCCAATCACAAACGTTCCCACCACAGACAGTTCAAATGTGATTGGACACAATACTTTTCAGCGCGAATCCTAGCCGACGTCTGAAGCTTAGCATAGGTTCTCTATGGGATGATTCACACTTCATCCCCATGCATTCAGGGCAGCATCTGAATACATTACACCCCCCCACCTTGCAACATACACTTATCTGTGTATGACGGACAAAAACCAAAGTTTATAAATGATGTAAAGAAACGGGTCATTTTCCTTCGCTCCAGGTCGGGCGAAGGAAAAGGGGAGGGGGAGGATCTCAGGCGCTTCTGCCTGACAGAGGTGCTGGCGTGCCCACAGCCAGCCTGGGTGAATTATAGAATCATAGACTCATAGAGTGGGAAGGAACCGCCAGGGTCATCTAGTCCAACCCCCTGCACAATGCAGGAAATTCACCAATACCCCCCACACACTCCAGTGACCCCTGTTCCACGACCAGAATATGATTAAAAAAAAAAACCTCCAGGATCACTGGGGGCCAAACTGGCCTGGAGAAAAATTGCTTCCTGGCCCCAAAGTGCTGATCAGCATTGCTGCCGAAGCAGTGGCGGCGGCAATAACTTTTTAAAGAGCCCCTAAGGGCAGCTGGGGGAGCCAGCGCGAGAGGTGGAATTTGCCCCTATGAGTCCAAGGCCCACCTCCCTGAGGCTCAGGGAGGCAGGAGAATGTTTTGCCCCCCCGACGAGCGTCGTAGCTGCCGCCGAGAACAGTGGTGGTGGCCATAACTTTTTAAGGAGCCCCGAAGGAGAGCTGGGGGAGCCAGCGCGAGAGGTGGAATTTGCCCCTATGAGTCCAAGGCCCACCTCCCTGAGGCTCAGGGAGGCAGGGAACGTTCCCCCCCCCCACGGTTGCCCAACTGATGGCTGGTGGGAGCAGGGGCTTATGTGCCCGCCCCCTGGGCTCCTGACTGGTGGAGCGGTGCTCCGGTGCGCTCCAGGAACCGAGGCCTGTAAAAGAAACATATAAAATCTCAAAGATTGTGTGTATGTAAAAGTGCCATTAGGTTGCAGGTATTTGCAAGCCAATAACAATGGAACATAAATATTACCATCAAGGAGCCCGGCCCTCAGTTTTTAACAACTGGCTCTTTTCCATCGAGCGATGTGGCTGGCCCTTTCCATCGATTGACACGGGGTGACAGAGAACTGGAATTTAGTAGTTGCTTAGACTCCGATTGCGCCATAGTAGCAATGAATTGTACAATTAACAGCACCTTATATTTCTATTAAGTATTGTATTATTTTATACTGTTTTATTGTTTATTGGCAACTGGTGCCATCACTGTAAGCCGCCCTGAGCACATTCGCGGGGAGGGCAGGGTAGAAACCACATTAATAAATAATAAATAAATAAATCCAGGTGGTCAGCCATTTTGGTCTGAAGTATATTAGATTAGGACCTTGTGCCTAAGATAAGACCTCATTATTGGCTGTAAATATTTCTGCAGAAGTGACATCAGTCTGAATGTGCTGTTGAGCTTCATGTCCAATGCTTAAGTTGTATTTTTGTTAATGAATAATTCTAAAAATACTTTAAAAATGCACACCTAGCCTAATATAGAAAACAGGAAAAAAAATGTAAAATTATACAGGGTGATTTAGTGTTCTACTTAGTTAATATTGGTCCGAAGCAGATGAACAAATTTAGAGTCCAGTGGCATCTTTAGGACCAACAAAGTTTTATTGGCCCCAGTCACACGTGCCGGATATTGCGAGGGGAAGCGTGGCTATTTGCCCCAGAGCGAACCACTGCGCGGCCGCCAGATCATATGTCCCGCCGACATCTCGTGGTTCGGGGGGAGGTGCCAATCATAGGACAATCCTGTGGCGCGGCACGATCACAGCAGCAATGGGGTTTGTTTTTTTAAACCAAAGTGTGCACATGGACCGTTGGGTGCTTGTGCACATCCCGTGGAGACTTGGGGGGGAAAAAACCTTTTCACCACGCCGGATGCCAGGACCTACCATTACACGCCTGCCCTTGCCCCCCCCCCCCCCCCCCCCCCCCCCCCCGCTCCTC
>NW_015177067.1:247688-248480 GCF_001447785.1 Gekko japonicus
CGTGCCCGGAAAATCCGCCTATCTTCCGTCTCTGTAGCGTGGCTAATGCACCGTGTGACCGCAGCCATTATTTATTATTTCAATAAAACTTTTGTTGGTCTTTAAGGTGCCACTGGACTCTAAATTTCTCCTACTGATAACAGAATTATTTGTGCGGCATTGAACGTCTCTTTTCACAACCTGTCCAAGAACAACAGCCCCGCAGTGCAGGGCAGGCCTCTTGACGCCGGAGAGCGGCCAGATGCAGACAATGTCCCTTTAAGAGGGGGACGGCCTAGATGGAGGCGAACGGCGACGGTCAGCCGACAGGAGAGCGGCGCTGTTCGCGGCGCGTGGCCTCTTCAGACCCCCCCCCCCCGCGCGCGCGCGCGGACGCGGCCACTCGGAGGTCGCCGGCCAATCCAGAGGCGAGGCCCCGGTGGGCGGGGATAAGGGCGGCCGCCCCTTCTCGCGCAGCGGATAAGGGCGGGCGCCCCTTCTCGAGCAGCGTCGGTGTGGAAACATGGGCGGGGCCTCAGGGGACGACGGCGACGGCAAAGCCAATAGGAACGCGGGGAACCCGAAGGGCGGGCGTCCCTCCGTCCGAGGGAGCGGGAAGAGAAGGGGGAGAGAGAGAGAGAGAGAAAGAGAGACCGCCGCAAGGCCAATTAGAACGTCGCCCCGCCGGGCGCAAGCGCGGTGGAGGCCGAGTGTGTGTGGAGGGGCGCATGCGCCGCCCCCGCCCCCGCTGCGTAGCGACGGGGCCGGGGCGGGGCCTCGGCGGCGTGAGGCGGGGCCGGCGGCCGAACGACG